>NW_017096958.1:0-23668 GCF_001412225.1 Nicrophorus vespilloides
ATCTTCACTTTTAATTATTTTAATCGATAAGTATACAAGCTAGTTACAAGTATATAAACTTCAATTAGAGTTAAATATACAGGCTTTAATTTGGAGAAAGAATTTCAATTAGTAACTATTATTTTTAGTTAAATATACAGGCTTTAATTTGGAATAATTTCAGATTAGTAACTTTTATGTTTTGCTGGAATATTTGTTTTTAATAAATGCTTCAAAAAAATGTAATGTCTTCACATTTTGTTATTTTACTCGATAAGTATACAAGCTAGTTACAAGTATATAAACTTCAATTAGAGTTAAATATACAGGCTTTAATTTGAGGAAGAATTTCAGATTAGTAACTTTTATCGTTTTGCTGGAATATTTTTTTTAATAAATGTTTCAAAAAAATGTAATGTCTTCACATTTTGTTATTTTACTCGACAAGTATACAAGCTAGTTACAAGTATATAAACTTCAATTACAGTTAAATATATAGGCTTTAATTTAGGAAGAATTTCATATTAGTGACTATTATCGTTTTGCTGGAATATTTTCTTTTAATAAATGTTTAAAAAAAAAAAATGTAATGTCTTCACGTTTTGTCTTATAACTTAATAACTACAAAAGCTAGTTATAAATATCAATACTTTAATTAAAGCTAAATATATAAGCTTTAATTTAAGCATATAGTTAAGATTATAGCTATTATCAATTTTTTGCAATTAGCTGTCAATTTTTTTCAATAATTAAAAAATGTTAAACTACCACGTTTTAACGTATTACTCGTCAACTATGCTTACTAATTAATTGTAATAGCGCTGTAAATAAAGTCAAATATATGTAATTTAATTTGTCTTTACAAATAAATCTATATCTGTTACTGTTTGGCTATAAAAAGCAATACAAAAATGACCTTAATAAATATAAAATATTTACACTGGACTCTGAATATTCTATGTAATGGATTTGCGTCGTCTGATTGAATTATAATGTTTGTCAAAACTCGAATCCGTGCATTATAATAATCCATTTCCTCTTTCCCTTCATATACTTTTTTTTTGTATGTACCCTCATTAGGGCTATATATATCCATTAAGGCTGTTTTGTCGCAGCTAAATAGGAAACGAGCATGCACAAATTCGGAGTGCGAGTGAGCAAGTGAGGGTGGAACGAGGAAGCAAAAAGTAATAATTTTAATTAACCCGCCCTTTTGGCTCAGCGCAGCTCGCAAAAGAGGACGCGAAGCAATGTCGTTGGGCGCTTAATTAAAAGCCCCATTTTAGAGTTTATTTATTATTATTCCGAATAACGATCATTGTTATATTCCCGTGCTCCTTTAAAGACAGACGTATTACGTACAGAAACCAAGGCCTTTGTGATTTGTGAGCAAAAGGAAACAAACGAAATACAAAACAAAATAAGGCGGAAAGCACAAAGGCTGCGGCATATCCCATTTCTGATTGACTCAAAAGAGCTGCGCGCAATGACGAAAGCAAACAGAACTTTGGCGTAATTTTCGCGTCAGGTTAATTGGATTGGTTTTAACATTCTGCAAATATTAAAATGCGCCGCATTTCCAATGAATTCTAAGTAATTTTCGCTAATTGGATGGTTTTCTCTAATCCACAATTTTATTTTTTTATCTTAAGATACTGAAACGCTCGTATTGAAAAAAAAAACAAATTTAATCTACTGACGTAACCTCACAGCTATCAGCTGTTTATAAAAAGACATTTTGTAATCACAAACATTGTATAACCTTATATAACATCAGCTGATTTTGAAAAACACCATTTTCATTTATTTGACGTAACGTAAATAAATCGATATTGAAGAAACAAAAGATACAAATTTGAATGTTTATTACCGTAACCAACGTTACGTAATTGGATTATTCTTTACAATCCACAAATATTTTTATTTGTCTTTACATAAAGAATTTTTTGTGTTCGTATTGAAGAAGGGAAAAAAAATTCTAATAATTTGTGTGGATGTTCGCAGGGTATTTTTCCCTAATTGGATGGTTTTCTGTAATCCAAAATTTTATTTTTTTTATCTTGAGATAGTGAAACGCTCGTATTGAAAAAAAAACAAATTAAATCTACTGACGTAACCTCACAAATATTACATTTCACATTTCATTGAGTTTCTCTCTTACTGTAGTTTTATCCTTATGGCTGTAATTCGCGTTCAAATTTGAAACACATAGAAAGACATCATTTTGAAGTCAGAAACTTTGTCTAACGTTAAAAAAGCAGCTTTATGTCACACTTTGTTTATAAAAAGACGCCTTTTTGGAATCACAAACTTTGTATAACATTATGAAATAACAGCTGATTTTGAAAGACACCATTTTCATTTATTTGACGTATTGACGTAACGTAAATTAATCGATTTTGAAGAAACAAAAGATACAAATTTGAATGTTTATTAACCTAACCAACGTTACGTAATTGGATTATTCTTTACAATCCACAAATATTTTATTTACATAAAGAATTTTTTTGTTCGTATTGAAGAAGGAAAAAAAATTCTAATAATTTGTGTGGATGCTCGCCGGGTATTTTCGTATCGCAGCCTCGTTACATTTTATTGAAGCGAACTTTTTAAACGGCCTCTCTGTATTCCCACTCAGGTCCCGTGCATTATCTCCACGTATTATTATTCCCTTTTTGCATATCCAAAGCGGATTATTAAATTTAATTTATTTTTGTTTGTTTGTTGTTGCCTGTTACAAACCATCATTTATTTATACAATTTTCATTCTGTTTGAAGCGTATACGAAATTAACGTTTTTTATATTTCACTTTTTTTTTTGTAAAAAGACTCCATTTTGGAACATTGCATAACCTTATAAAATATCAGCTGATTTTGACAGACGCCATTATTTCACAGTTTCTTTATAAAATGACACCATTTTGGAAATATCAGCTGATCAGCATTTATTTGACGTATTGACGTAACGTAAATAAAACGTATTGACGTAAATGAAACATTTAGCATTTAATATTATTATTTGAAGCGTAAAGGAAATTAACGTTTTCGTTTTTCAAGCAGAATGTATTTCGGATTCGTCGCACGCTTTGCATATCCACGCTCTATTGGTTTTCGGTGTGTTTGCATAAGGTGGAAAAGGGAAAAAAAAATGTATATTTGGGGTTTGGAAATACGTATGAGATAAGAATGGGGGGGATTTGCTGTAATGTCCGTTCCTTTTCGGTCCGTTTGGTCAATTTGACTGTTATTGCGTTCCTTCGAGGCTTGAGTAATTGCTCCACGGAAACAGCTCCAAACAGAAAGTCCAATTTTAAACGCATTTGCAAAATCTCTAATTGTAGTCGTGTAAAATTGTGTAGAAGACATATCAATCTTGCGGTAAAGTTTCAAGTTTCAATGCTTTCCCTCTACTTCTTCATATATATACAGATACTTGTTTTTTTTTATACAAAGATCACGTCTTGAATTGAATGAAGGTTCCATGAATGGATCATGTCGAGTGCAACCATTAAGGGCAATCACGTTTGGGACCCGGCGCCTCCACTTAACATAAACTCAATCAATATCGTCCAAGACCAGAAGTCTTTCAAAAACCATTACCACGATCTGCATCCGACGTTCACAAAATTTATTATTTAATACTCTCTCTTATTCAACATTTTTTTTTTCTTTCACTCCTTAATCATAGGAGAAAATCGATCCAGTTTTCCGCTTGGTTTACAATTTTAATTCATATTTGCGCTCTCTTTTACGACCGCGACACGTACACATATTCTCCGCAGAAAATGATGTTTGCCCTCAAGTTTTTATTTATATTGCGAAATATCTAATAATAAAAATAACGTTTTAATCATTCATCATTTCGCATCATTAATAAAAAAAACCTAATTATTATAGTCTTGACCCATAAACGTCACCATTCCAATTAATTCAAACTACTTTCAGTCAAAGTTTTAATTAATTACATACAATTAGTGATGTATGACATAACTTTACAGATATCAGTTGTTTTTCAAAAGAAGCCATTTTTGAATCAAAAACTTTACATAACCTTAAACAAAGTCAGCTGATTTTGAAGGACGCCATTTTTAGTTATGAATGATATTACGTAAGCTTACAGATAACAGTTGTTTTTTAAAAAAGTCGCCATTTTGGAATTAGATACTTTGTATAACCTTAATAACAAAAGTCAGCTGATTTTAAAAGACGCCATTTTCCGTTATTTTTACGTAACGTAAATAAATTGTTTTGACGTAAATGAAACATTCAGTATAAAATATTATTGTTATTTGAGTTAATTAAATTAGAAGAGTAATTGAATGGAAATTAACAAACGTTGAATTAATTAGCAGGTAGAAAGGAGATTTTCTGTGCGAAGATTCGGGTCAGTTTGAAGCTCGATTCCATTAGGATCGGAAACCTGAATCGTTTAACAGCCATTCGGCAATACCGTAAAGCCATTGCCTTAATCAAGAAGCTTTCAAATTAAGCTTAACAAAACTTTTTTTCGGTTGTTTCGTTTCTTCGCTACGTTAATTTTATTCAATGGTTTACATTGTAAATGTAACATAAAACAGTAATGTATCTATTAAATTAAATTGAAACGTTTTTATAATTAGTTATTTAGACATTAGAGTTGTTTGACTTTGAAAGGTAATTTTTTTTTTGCATAAATTCACATAATGTTGACTATGGTTTTGTGATGTAACAAAAACGGTTTTTGTTTAGTGGGAATTCGTGAATTCTATACGTTTCGAGATAAAACAGCCGTAATTCGCAATAACGCAACAAAGTGAAAATGCGAAAACATTAAACCGAATATATACGTATTTTTTTTTTAACCAAAACGAACTTTATAAAATTTTTATATTTTTGGAATTGCATGAATTATTCAGGCACATCGCACATAAAAGAGAGAGAGTTCGGGCTTTTTGAAGCGCACCATAAATAAAGTTGCGTAATTTTTTAATCCCCGAGCTTTTTGTTACCAGAAACGTAACGTAACGTAACGAAAGGATAAATAAAAATCGGATTGTATGTCTTTTCGACACGCCACATACCTGGATTTATTACACCTGTCAGCGATTTTTTTTCCGTTGTTGTTCGCACGAATCGGCTTCGCACCATAAATATCATCCGGTTTATAGAGACGACACTGTACGAGTGCGTTTATATTTATGAGGAAGCTAAAAAAAACAGGGCTAAAATATACCAATGAAATATATATTTGGACTTTGGTTGAAGTTCATTATAATCATCCATCAAGAAAAAACTGGGTTGAAGCTTCTGGTTTGCTTACGAAAGCCGCTTAAAGCTAAATCGGTTTCGGTGAATTGCTGCTGTGTTAGGTCAAAGGCCCTAATGACCCGGAATTAATTGGATTTATTATTACATGCACGACACTTAAACGCGCATCGCCACGCATTCACTTTAATGTCTGCACGAACGAATGCTGCGAAACTTTGATGTGAGGATTTTAATGATGATCTCTCGAGTGCATTTACACATTAAAGTGGAAATATTTTAGATATTGTAGCGAAATCGTGCGGTGGCCTTTGTTGATTCGGAACATAAATATAATGTTAAACATTTTGTGATAAAGAAATGTTAAAAATGTTCTGAAGAAGTATCTTATTTTTACCAATGAATGGAATTGAGCAAAAGACGAATTACACAAGTTCAAAGCGCTTCCATAGGGTTGAAGTAAAGTAAACGTAGCTCGCTTTAATTAATTCTCGTGGATGGTGAAGCAAATTGTATAGAGAGAAAGAGAGGAATTTCTCGTTTAAGTACAAAGAAGTAAATTTCGGCTTTAAATTAGGCTCTTATTCCGCTACTAAAAGCTCTCAAAAACAAAGTTGTAAGTCTTCAATTTACTATAATTTACCTTTGAGAATAAACAGTCCCATCTACTAAAATCTCCTAAGAAAAATACATATAAAATTGATAAAAATACTTAAATTAATTTGTTTTGGTAACAATTATGCACTTAATACTAAATCAATTTTGTTTAATGTTAAATCGATAACTTGTATAATTGATATTAATCAAACTGTTTGATTTGTTGAATGATTGAGCAATAATCGTTTTTTTTTTGTATGATGAAAGCAATTCCATTAATTTGATTTACGTATTGCGTGTAGTATTTATGAGAGAGACTGTGAGTGTAGGTCGTAATCAATTGGAAAATTAAAAAGGGGTAGAGAATCCGCGGATGTCCGTCCATCCAACCCTAGTCCTCATAAATCTGAAGTTTTACGATGGACGATGGTCGGAGAGCGTTTATCTTTCACCACTAAAATTTTGATCAATACACACGATGGGAAAATAGAGCGAAACGAGGAGATGTCGAAACGTTTGGGAGCGAGTGAGTTGGAAAAGGGTTGAAATCCTGCGTGTATCTCGGGGTAGTATATAGCGAAATGCTTGCGGTATTTGAACAATGCCTTCTCTTCTCCGAACCGTCCTCCTTCCTCCCTTTCCTCCACGTACTTTATCCCAACTTCAGATCATAATAGCCCCGAGATGAAACATTTCGCTACACTCTAAAACAACATTGTTTCACTTTAATGAACTCAAACGGAAAGAATGGCAGCAGGAGACGACTCCAAGTAAAATAACACACAGACCGGCAGTTTTAGTTACAACGTTTTACATACACAAAATAAATAAACTATTAAAAGTCTCTTCAACAACTTTGTATAATACGTGTTTTAAATTATATAATAAGTGTCAATGCAATTATCTGTTGCAATGACGTCTTTCAAAAACAGCTGATTTTCTTTTAAGGTCACGTAAATATAATAAGACTTTTTGTTATTTATACGTAATAAATTTAGTGACATGTGACGTAATTACAAAATGGCGTCTGTTCAAAATCAGCTGATATTATTTAAGGTTATGTGTGTTATGTAATTGTACTTTTTTTTCTGGAAATAAAATCAAAAAAAGTAGTGTTTCGTAATAAAAATAATCACTGTAGTAAAACGCAAAGTTGTTTACAAAACAATAACGAATAGTACACTTAACGTATATAATGAATTGATTTTCTACATCAAAAACTAATTATTTCTATAAATTAATCAAAACTAATGTGTTTAATAAACAATACAAAAAAAATCATGATTACTGAAATGAAAATTAGGAAAAATATCGAATAAATTCCAATTATTTAAATCGAGAAAATGAAATTTCTGTATTGAAAATTAAAAAAAAAAATAACATTAACAAAAATATCAGCTGTTTTACAAAGACACCATTTTGAAAGACGACATTTTATTTTTAAGTATCTTCCACAACAAAACGTTTGCAAGTTTCTACATTTTTTTTTCACAGATTTATAAAATTAATAATAATAATGTTGGTTTTAAAGAATTGTAAATGTGTTTACGCTTCTGAGAAAATATTGTTAAAGTGGTTGAGTGAAGTGTCGATCGGAGAGTCGTCGAACCGGAAACAGGAAATCGCGTTGCATTCTCACGGCTGTCCGGATTCCGATGTTTATACGTAATAAATTTAGTGACATGTGACGTAATTACAAAATGGCGTCTGTTCAAAATCAGCTGATATTATTTAAGGTTATGTGTGTTATGTAATTGAACTGGAAATATAAAGAAGGTAGTGTTTCGTAATAAAAAATAATCACTGTAGTAACACGCAAAGTTGTTTACGACTATAAAAAAACAATAACGATTAGTACACTTAATGTGCAGCAATTAACAATTATGATTAAAACTGAAAAAATATATGTTTTTTGATAATAATCTATAAATGTATATAATCAATTGATTTCCTACATCAAAAACTAATTATTTCTATAAATTAATCAAGAACTAATAATTTATGAACCAAAAACTTTGAAAAAAATATATAAAAAATGATGATTTGTGAAATTTAATTTAGGAAAAATATCGAACAAATTCCAATTATTTAATTCTAAATCGAAAAAATGAAAATTCTGTATTGAAAATTATTGAATAAACAAGAAATTTATGTATTGACAATTTAAAAAAAATAACCTTAACAAAAATATCAGCTGTTTTACAAAGACACCATTTTGAAAGACGCCATTTTTTTTTAAATTTTTAATTATCTTCTACAACAAAACGTTTACAAGTTTCTACATTTTTTTTTTCACATATTTATAAAATTAATAATAATGTTGTTTTTAAAGAATTGTAAATGTGTTTACGCTTCTGAGAAAATATTGTTAAAGTGGTTGAGCGAAGTGTCGATCGCAGAGTCGTCGAACCGGAAACAGGAAATCGCGATGCATTCTCACGGCTGTCCGGATCTCCGATGTTTACCCGAAGTAAACAACAAAAAAAAACAAAGCAACATCTGGATGACCTCCTCAACAATTGCAACACTTTATTTTTGTTTTGCGCATTGTTGTGAAGCGTCATATCTAGAAACTTAACACACACCAACAACAACAACAACAAAAACGTGTAAAAATAGAGGCGCACTGAGAAATCTACACGAACTAAACAAAACAATAGGTTTTCCGTGAAACCATCGGTTGTTGTGACCTCGAGAGAAATCCAACTCGTATTTCGTATTTCTGTGCCCGGTCGTTACATCTCAACAGTGCACAATTGCAGGTGAATGGTGCAGGCAGGCTGTGTGTTTGAGTGTACGTGTGTGCAGTTTTTTTTTGTGTGTGTTTTGTTTCGAGTGGTCTTCGCTCTCTTGATGTTCACTCAGGAAAAGAACTAATTTGCATTAGGACAGGTGAGTGTCTCAGAATTTTTATGCAACGTCACGAAACGCCTTCTTTGAGGACACTTCAAATAAAATTGTTACGAAATTCGATTGAATCCTTATATTATTTATTTACGTGTTCGTAATTCTTTGTTGTTTATAACTTGGCGCATGGAAAAACCGGTTTCCTTTCCCAATTTCTCGAGAATTATGCAATTAATGAACTCTAATCACCGATTTGAATAATTTGCCGATTCCGAGAGAAACTCCCACAGATTTCAATAACAATAAATTGTTTATAATTGAATTATTATAGATAATTGATACTTGGAAATTACAAGAAATGCAATTCCCATTACTTTTTATTTCTAAACGTAATAGTAAACATTTTTGAAAAAATAAACTACAAACAATGTATGAAGATTATCAATTTGCAAGTAAAATGTAATATATTTCCTTTGATTTTTCACTTCTGATTCGAAGTTAGTTATTTGTATGTTTACGAAGGATTTTTCTCCATCAACTCCATAAGTTTTTCAATTCGCTAAGTTCCGTTATGTTTACTGAAAAGTTCGAATTTTTCCCCCGTTTTCGATAAGCGTAGTAAAAAAAACAAATTTGTTATTCCCATTGGAAATAAATGAATGCAATGAAATGGAAATCGTATTGACACATGAAAATATGTGCATCAAATGAAAATAAACTAAATTTTCTCTTATTTTCAATAAATTTATGATCAATAAATTATTGGTATAATCATTATTTTTTAGTAATTTTGTATACAAATTATGTCTAAATAAGTTTTAAGTTATATAATAAGTGTCAATGCAATTATGTGTCTTAAGTATTCAAGAGTTATTGAATTTGTTTCGTAAATATAATAAGACTTTTGTTTTTATACGTAAATTTGTTATTTATACGTAATAAATTTAGTGACATGTGACAAATTATGTCAAAATATTAATTAGTTTATACTTTCAGCTATAAACTTCTCTATCAACTCTATCAACTCCACACGTCCATAAATTTTCAATTCGCTAAGTTCCGTTATGTTTACTGAAAAGTTTGAATTTTTTTCCCCCGTTTTCGATAAGCGTAGTAAAAAAAACAAATTTGTTATTCCCATTGGAAATAAATGAATGCAATGAAATGGAAATCGTATTGACACATCAAAATATGTGCATCAAATCGAAAATAAACTAAATTTTCTCTTATTTTCAATAAATTTATGATCAATAAATTATTGATATAATAATTATTTTTAGTAATTTTGTATACAAATTATGTCTAAATATGTTTTAAGTTATATAATAAGTGTCAATGCAATTATGTGTCTTAAGTATTCAAGAATTATTGAATTTGTTTCGTAAATATAATAAGACTTTTGTTTTTATACGTAAATTTGTTATTTATACGTAATAAATTAAGTGACAAATTATGTCTAAATATTAATTAGTTTATACTTTCAGCTATAATAATAGTTTTTATCAATTTCCGTATTAAAAAACTAGTAAAAATGAACAATTTTCTGCAATTTTTACATCAAAAATATGAAATTATCATTACTTATAAACTCTTTTATGTAGTTGTTACATTAACGTAATCACTTTCCTTTTGTTGGGTGTAGTAATAGTTTCTGCGTATGCTACATAAAATATGTAATCTCGCTGCGCTTATCGCAAATTGATGATGTAATTGCTTGCAAGCAATAATCGTGCGCCTTTACGTTCTACATAGAACAAAAGTTTAATGACTCGGCTTATCGCATTAGAACGAGATGATCTCAATAAGCTATTTAATACCGAACCGGTAAACATCCATTATTGTAGTTCAGTTTCGTTCTCCGAATTCCCTAAGCGCTTTTAACCTAATCCCAAACACATACACACACTCAAATATCTAATCTAAAGTTCTGCAAAACTTTAGTATTTTTCCCTATATAGTATATAGAATGTGTGTATAAAGTGAAGTATTTGTGAAGTCCATATGCAATATCCATTCGATGTTGGGAGAGGGAGGAAAGAAAGTCGACGTCAGTGGGGAATATGAGGAGAGAGATATATGGAAAATAAAATAAATTCGAGTGTCGCGACGGGACGGAAAATGAAATAAAACGTGAAAACTAACGGGAATGAACACAAAATAAAACGGTCCAACGTATGGATATGTACGTTTCCATATGGATACGTGACTGTTGGAGGAAAACCGTTTTTTCTCTTTTGTGGAGAAAGAAAAAATTTACCCCCTCTGAGGAGGAATCAATGAATTCTTTATCCGCCAGAGCACACTTTATCCGGCGGTTATTTATTTATCTGCCGCACGTACGCGATCCACAAAAACCTCTCAAAATAAAATAAACATTTTGCACAATTGAAAGCGACAAGCCTACTCGAATCCTATTACCATCGATCCACTTCAAAAACATGTTTTTCAAGCATATTTATTATTTAATTAAAACAATTCAACTTTTGTTAAATCATGTGAAAAAAAACTTAATGAAATTGTGTAACTGTAGCTGAAATATACGGACGACATCTATTGAATATCGTTTAAACAACGGGATTTTACTGCGTTCGCATTGGGACCTGTTCGTATGTAGTGGAGAGAGATTTCAATTGAACTCGGAAACCAATAAGACTTGAATGTTTACTGCAGTTTTTGTTTCGAGAGCCGTAGAAACGTATAAATAAAAGGAGAGGAAGTACGAAACAAAGTCTTACAGTTTCCGAAGCACACTTGACCCCGAAAAAAACACAAACACTAACTTTTCCAAAATGTTAAATTGAAAATTTCACACTCAAATCGAATACCAATTAGTATATTTACTTCAGCGTTGTTATTAACTTAATTAACATTAATTTTCTTCAAATATTGTTAATCTAAGAGCAAAAGTAGTGCATATTTTTTTTTTGACAATAGATGGCATATGCATAGTACATACATATATAAATAAGGAGAAGAAGATCGATAAAAGTCTTATAGTTTCTGAAGCAAACTTGAGCTCAAACACGAACTTCGATATCGAATACCAATAAGAAAAGATCGTCTATTTACTTCAGCGTTATTAACTTATGTAACATCAAAAGTAGTACTTTTTTTTGATAATAGATGGCAGATGCATAGTACACACATATATAAATAAGGAGAAGAAGATCGATAAAAGTCTTATAGTTTCTGAAGCACACTTGACCTCGAACACAAACATGAACTTCGATATCGAATACCAATAAGAAAAAATCGTCTATTTACTTCAGCATTATTAACTTATGTAACATCAAAAGTAGTACATTTTTTTGATAATAGATGGCAGATGCATAGTACACACATATATAAATAAGGAGAAGAAGCACGATAAAAGTCTTATAGTTTCTGAAGCACACTTGACCTAGAACACAAACACGAACTTCGATATCGAATACCAATAAGAAAAAAATCGTCTATTTACTTCAGCGTTATTAACTTATGTAACATCAAAAGTAGTACTTTTTTTTGATAATAGATGTCAGATGCATAGTTTACGTAATTAAATTAATTCAAATGATCGCTGGCTTAAACTGAATTTGAATTTTCGTGTAGTTTCGTTAATTGAATGTTTCTGAGGCAATTGAAGCTCTCGTCAGAATCAGAATACCGAAGGAAACAAACGAGTAAAAAAAAGGACGAAAGCCGATTACAATTCCGCGCGGATAAAATCCCCGAAATCCGGACAAAACAAAGATAGCAAAGTACAAATAAAAAAAAAACACACAAACCGAGAGATTTGTCTCCACCCTTGAATCCAAACACGAGGATTTACATCAATTCCGGGCTTCGATTTATTTATACATCTTCTCTCCTATTTGTGTGTTTTTTTTTTATTATTATTTGTTCTTCTCCATTCGTGTTAAATACTTGAAATATCCACAGTGGATCGGACGCGAAGTTAAGGTAATTAATTTAGTGCAGAACTCATGAAGCCAAAAACCGGAAGCTCCATTGTTGCAAACTGCGGCGCAATCTTCGTAGAGATGATCTTTTCCACCATCTACATCTTCTCTCGTCCTCGTTCAGTGCCAGGCCAGCATCCACGTCCCATTAATATTTCTCGAACGAGTGCGCATTAACTATTACAATGCGGAGCTCTCTCACTTCGCACCTCCGTCGTCGCAGACGAAGCTCGTTAAAACCGGGTCGAGTTTAACTCGATCCAGAGGAAACCGTCATCATTAACACGATTACGTTACATTCCCGCAATTTGGATCGGGTCTTTTGTGATTTTGCTTCTTGTTATGTTTTATTTTTTTTGTTTCTTTAGTTCAGAAGGTAAACCGCAAATTGGTGTAAGATTTGAATCTTCAGTATAATAATAGAAAATCATCTGTAAATTAAGAACGTAAATAATAAACTTTGTCCTTCTTTCCTTAATTAACATCAAATCATAGTTATTAAAAGGAAAATTTAATTTTTGTCATAAAAGAAACGTTACTATTTCTTTTCATCGCCATTCCTTTCCTATTGAGGTTATGTAAATTTTTATTCGATTTTTATATAGTGTATACTATATAATTACACTATACAATTTTACAAATTAATTGAGTAAATACTTTGAATTTGATTAATAAATGAATCAAGGACTGTCATAAAAGAAACGTTACTATTTCTTTTCATCGCCATTCCTTTCTTATTAAGGTTATGTCAATTTTTATTCGATTTTCGTATAGTCTATATCATCTAATTACACTATTATACTATACTATACACTATTATCTAATTACAATTTTATAAATTAATTGAGTACACAGTTTGAATTTTATGAATAAATGAATTAAGGACAGTCATAAATTAAGCGTTATCATTTCTTTTCATAGCTATTCCTTTCCTATTGAGGTTATATCAATTTTCATTTCATTATCATATATTGTATACTATATAATTGTATTATACTTATTTATAGTTTGATTGCATAAACAATTTGAATCTAAAAAATATTTGAATGAAAGCGAAAAAAAAAATTCATAAAAGAAACGTTACTATTTCGTTTTATCTCCATTCCTTTCGTATTGAGGTTATGTCAATTTTGATTCGATTTTCGTATAGTCTATGTTATCTAATTACACTATACAATTGTATGTATTAATAAAGTAAATAAGTTGAATTTTATGAATAAATGAATTAAGGACTGTCATAAATGTAGCGTTATCATTTCTTTTCATCGCCATTCATTTTCTATTGAGGTTATATCAATTATCATTTCATTATCATATATTGTATACTATATCTATTTTATTATACTTATTTTTACTTTGATTGCGTAAACACTTTGAATCTAAAGAATATTTGAACCGAAGCGAATAAAAAATTACTATTTCTTTTCATCGCCATTCATTTTTTATTGAGGTTATGTCAATTTTTATTCGATTTTCATATAGTATTAATTATCTAATTACACTATACAATTTTATAAGGCAATTGAATTCATAAGTGGAATCTAATGTATAAATGAATCAAAGAGAAAATCTTTAAAACTGTCATAAAAGAAGCGTTATCATTCTTTTCATTACTATTCAACTTTTATTTTCATTTCATGATCGTATAGTGTATACTACATAATTTTATTAAACTTCTTCTTAGTTTGATTGCGTAAATCTTAAGATTAAATGAATCAAAAATTGTCATAAAAGAAGCGTTACTATTTCATTTCATCGTCATTCATTTTCTATTGAGGTTATGCGAATTTCCACACAATTTTCGTTTAGTGTACACTTTTAAATCATTGTTTCTAAAAGCTGTCATGTAAATACTAAGAAAATAAATGAGATTTATTCAATAAGTTGCTATTGGAAACGCTACAAGTAGATACTTTTTTAAAGTAATTTTGTAACCATGGTTTCGTGTTGATGGAGGGATTAAAAGAGGTTTGCAGGAATTAATGTCTGCGTTTAAGCTCCCTACAAACACACACACATGCGAACAAAGCTTCGAACAGACCGAAACTTTGGCGATTTGCGGTTCGACCGAAACTGGCCGGTCCGAAAAGGGGAGAGGGCTTTATCACATGCACACAACTTCAATTACAGATTTGCAAATTTTCGTAATTATCCTTGCGGCCTCTAAGCTCTCCGCGTAAGCCCACTGCAATTTAGTTTCACTCGCAGCAACAATTGTTGAATATGTACATAGAAAATGTCTCTTAAAAAAAAATAAATAGTTCACTAAAACTAATTAAACTATTATTAAGATAATTATGAAATTGAAATTTATATCTTAAGTTTTGTATTAAATTGCGCAGAAAAATATCGATAAATTGTTTCAAGGTCAATTTGTAAAAAGGCAAATCTCTTATTGATTTTAATTAGCGAGCGACGACGATCAGAAAGTTTACTCAACTTTTCGATTAAATATTCGCGAATCCCGGTGGGCGTTTATAATTTACTGAAGCCGAATTCTTTCCCATCAATACCAATTTCCAATTGAAATACGATGTAAACAAATTTAAGTTAATTCAAGTTCAATTTGTTTCTATTAATTCCTTTTTTTAATTACTAATTAAACGTTTTTCTTTAGCTCAGAAGGTAACGCAAATCGGTCTAAGATTTGAATCTTAGGAAAATCATTTACAAATCAAAAACAAAGAAAATAATAAACTTTGTCCTTTGTAAAAGGAAAATTTAATTTCTGTCATAAAAGAAACGTAACTATTTCGTTTTACCCCTATTCCTTTCATATTGAGGTTATGTCATTTTTTTTTCGATTTTCATATAGTGTATAGTATCTAATTACACTGTACAATTTTATAAATTATTTGAGTAAATAGTTTGAATTTTATGAATAAATGAATCAAGGACTGTCATAAATGAAGCGTTATCATTTCTTTTCATCGCCATTCGTTTTCTATTGAGGTTATGTCAATTTTTATTCGATTTTCGTATAGTAAGAACTATCTAATTACACTATATATAAATTATAATACATTAAAGTCATAAGAATATTGAATAAAAGTTGTTGGACACTTTGTTGACAATTATTGGTGGCGCATCCACCAAATTACAAAATATTGCAGGATTTGCAAAATTGCAGGACTTCGCTTCGATCGGATAATGTATGATGAATCTGCGTTTCCTAAATATTGGTTAATTGTAGTTTATCTGCTCGATAATTGCGCAATTGATGAAACACGCGCGTAAAGTAAATGAGTACAACATAAATCGCGATGCGTTATCGGGCACAGCCACCCCCGATTCCGTTACGTAATTGGGTCAGCAGCTGCAATAATTTACCACGCACCAGAAAAGAAAGACGTTTTATCAATCAAATTTAAAGTAAAAAACAGGTGAGAAATCGAAAGGAATGCGATAAATTTAAATTCGGATTGGCGATAAATCCACGTAGACGCAATTAATCTGGCGCACTTCATTCATTACATCCTTCCCCATTTCTCATCCCTTTTTTTTTTGCTCAAATATCTGCATTTTAAAAACCAATTTATAAAAGGAGGCGAAATCAATAGCTCAAAGTTTGAATAATTCAACGGCGGAAAGATTTGCGGGTACGCAAATTCGGTAATTAATTTGGGGGGCCGGTGATTCGGAATACCGGAATCCGGTGGCGACATCTGCCGGGTTTGCTTTGACCCTCGAACCGGACGACGTTTGACCCTCGTCCGAAAACCGAAGGGTGAGTGAAAATTTTCANNCATTGA
This sequence comes from Nicrophorus vespilloides, assembly GCF_001412225.1. NCBI lineage: Eukaryota > Metazoa > Arthropoda > Insecta > Coleoptera > Silphidae > Nicrophorus > Nicrophorus vespilloides. The sequence continues at coordinate 16,361 of NW_017096958.1, forward strand.
TAAAGGTGGTATTAATATTTATAAGAAAAAAAAAAGGGGGGCGGCGGCGGCGGTGGTGGTAACACGTGCGGAAAGCTGGTGAAAAAGTGCAGAGCTGCATGAAATATGATTGTAGCTTTGAATTTCTCCAGACGTGTTACATCGACTAAGCACGTTCAACGCCTTCTCTTCTTTAGTTTTTTTTTTATTGTAAAAATACGTTTTTCTTATGTTTTCGACGAAAAAAAAACAAACATCCGGCGGATGCGAAACGAACATTAATTTAAAAGACGTCCGCATTTTTCAATTCCAAATCAGTAATAGAAAAAAACATCATTTCTTACAATTTTCATATCATCATTCTTTTGATTCTAAAGAATATAATAATTTTTCAATTTGTTACATTTTTCAATTCATTAAATTTATTAATAAATAATGTACAGAAATATTAAAAGACCCGGCGCATCCACCATTAAGTTTATTAATTAAATTATGACCGTCGTTTTTATTTACACCGTTTTCTCTCCTTTTCGTTCGTGTAAATGTTGTCCCTCGAGGGAATAAGTTACGTCATTTCACCCCAAAAAGAAAAACGAAAAATCTTCAGAGAAAACCTAATTAATTTTACCTTTTCTTTCATTATTACTACGTCCATTTTACCCAATCTATATAAAAGCCAGACTGACGAAAAGTATTTAATTTAAATTGAATAGAAATCAAGATTCTATAGAAAAAAGTAATTTCAAAGTACTTTACAATTTTTGAATATTTACGTATCTTCTAACACCATTTTTTTTTTAATTATTTTTAATCCATTTACAATTGTAATTAAAATAGTTGAAAGAATTTTGAAATGTTTTCTACAATTTAAGTTTTTCACCAACTTTTTAATTATAGCTGAAATTCATAAATTATCTTCATTTTTACAAAATTATTCAGTATTAACATTATTATTTCGTAACTTTTTTTGACTGAAAAATTGAATCAAAAAAAAATTAATTAATTGATAAAAAAAAATATTGTTTAATTAGAAATTTCGTAAGAAATATGTAAATTAAAGTTAAAAAATGTAAATCTCTCGGATTATAATCAATTTTTTTTGGTTTCTTAATTAAATGATTCGTTTAAAGTCGATCCGAATGAATAAATAACGAATAACGGCAACTTTTCTTTCTACTTTTTTTTTCTCAATTTTTTCTTTTCAATATTTCGCTCGAGCTGTATGCAAATTGCACGTTTAGAGTGGGCGGAGGAGAAAACGCATTAAATACGTCGGTTAGTATGCAAATTGAAAGTTTCAAGAAGAAGTGGAAGAAGCAAAAAAAAAAAGAAAACGAGAAGAGAAGAGAATTAATTTTCAATCGAATTGAATCGAATTGAATCGAATCTGGGCTTTCGAATCTATTTACAATATTTTCAATTTCCAGTGTAATTCAATACTAAATGTTGATGTTCTTAGGTAAATTATATCAAAATACAGATGTTTTCCAGATCTTTTAATTTGATGATGTAATTATTTGGATTTATAAGAAAGAGAAGTTAACTTATTATTAGACTAAAGTAGGTAAAGAAGACTTTATTTAATAAAGTTCTGTCGATTTAGTTGTATTTTTTTTTTGTGAATTTAATAATAAATATTAGTAGTTTTTATTTGCAGTTAAAGCAATTCGTAAGTTTTCTCATTGCAAAATGTATCCAATTTGGAAACGCGCACGAGGTTTCCAGCGAATTCGGAATGACGAATTCGTATATTTCCCACTGGAAATATATTTAATGGGTAAAGTTTTCCCCGAAATGAAAATTAACGTCCGGACGCAATAAATAGAAAATTCGTTTCAGTTTCATTCACAAAATGAACGAACAAATTTGATTTGTGATAACAAAAAAAAAAACTATAGATAAAAAGACAATTATTCTGTAAAAATAATGATTATGTAAAGGAAAAAATTCTTACTCGTGTGCGTGTTTTTTTGGTATTTGTTGTTGTTGTTGTTTTTGTTGTTATTGTATTGTTGATTTTGTCCAGTTGTTTAATCGAAGAAGAAGAACCGGAAAAGGAATGTAACGTGTTTTGTTATTGTTTTGCTCTTGTCTCTCTTTCTCCTTCACGTTTTCATATATATATATATGTTTTTGTTTTATGTTTGTTCTCTCTTTTATTTTTGGCGGTCGGTGCGTGGGAGAGGCTGCTTCCAGCAGGATGGCAAACGCGGTACTGGGGACGGCAGCGCCGTCTCCGTCGGGCTGCCTGGCAACAACCGCCCGCCCCGCCCTCCGACACCCGAAGATCTCTACCATCTCTCGCTCACTCACTCACTCATTTGCTCCGAAGAAAATTGCACAAGAACTTGCTAATTGGTACGAAATGCAATTGATGTAAACGATCGATCTAAAAGTGTTAAAAGTGGGAAGGATAAGTTTCTTCGGAAGAGATGTTAAAGCTTCCAGATAGAAAAATTCAAGACGCTAACACTTTAAGCTTCAAATAAGTTAAAGAACTAATCATGTCTACTAATTGTGAATTTAATCATTAATAATAAACAAAGATTGCTTTGGAAATTATAATTATTTCTTATTGTTTTTAAAACGTTGTAAAAGTAAGTGAATTTCACTCAAAATTCATAGTTTTTGTAACTTAATGAAACTTAATTTAAGTTTTCTTAATTGTAAATTAATTTTTTAAATGATTATTGAATAATTTTGGATTAAATGCATTGAATGATATTGAAAATTTCTTAACTCAAAAAGAAATTAAATATAGTTCAAATTTTTAGAAAAATTAGAATAATTCTTAGAGAAAATACGTTTTTTATGAAATACTGTAAGTTTTGACACAGAAATATTTGATTTCTCAAAATTCTGGAAGAAAATTTAAAGTTTTGTGTACATATTTGTAATTGAAAAGTATGTTGTAAATTTAAATTTCTACTCAAAACTTTAAATTTTGATTTTTGAATAATTTTTGCTGAAATATTTTTAAAAATAGTGAAAATTTAAACTGTTTTCACTCAAAATTGTAAGTTTAGTTCTAGATAATTCATGTAAACGTAAAACAATGCATTTATTTAGAAAAGTGGAATAAACTTTAGAGAAAATAGATTTTCATAAGTATATATTTACATTTACAAGTCTGTTGAAAATGTAAATTTCTACTGAAAACTTTAAATTTTCGTCTAGAATTTTGAGAAATATTTGATTATTGAATAATTTTAGTTGAAATGTTTAGAGAAATAGTGAAAATTTTACTTGTTTTTGACTCAAAATTTTAAGTTTACTTCTAGATAATTCATGTAAATGTAAAACAATGCATTTCTTTAGAAAACTGGAATAAAGTTTAGAGAAAATTTGATTTTCATGAAAATTTAAAGTTTTGTGTACAAATTTGCAATTGAAAAGTCTGTTGTAATTGTAAATTTCTACTGAAAAATTTAAATTTTCGACTAGAATTTTGAGAAATATTTGATTATTGAATAATTTTAGATGAAATGTTTTGAAAAATCTTGAAAATTATACCTGTTTTTAACTCAAAAAATGTAAGTTTACTTCTAGATAATTCATGTAAACGTAAAACAATACATTTCTTTAGAAAACTTTAATAAAGTTTAAATAAAATAGATTTTCATGAAATATTGTAAGTTTTCAATGTTTTTGTATTAAATATTAAAAAAAATATGTGATTTTGATTCAAATTTTTCTCCAAGAAACTATTACAAATACATCTTCATAACATATGCAAGAAAATTATTGAAAAAATCAAATATTTACTGAAATATTTGAATTTTCTCTTAGAATTTTTTTAAATATATTTGCATAATTTGTATAAAAACCTTGTAATTTGAATGTAAACAAATACAGAAAGTTTTCCAAACATAATTTCATGAAATACACACAAAAATAATGACCGAATCAGTTGATAAATGTACTAAATCGGTCACGATCAGTCAACATTTGTAGTTTTTTGGAAAAAGGACCAATTTCCGGGAAAACGTGTGTATTTGAGTGAGTATGCGAGAAGTAGATGTAAAAGAAGCAGATAACGGTGGGCCGGATATTTCGAGTTTGGCGGGTTTTATCCTTTTTTTTTCCTGTTGGCCTTCCGTTTCCGTCCGCAAGGAACATGTCCGAAGCGAGGATTTCAATCAGCCGCTGTTCGAACCCCCGAGCTCATATCCAGACAGATTTTCTCCCAAGAAATCAATTAACCGGAGCCCGGTTATTAGCTGATGGACTTTCTCAAACATTCTTCATCCACAACCAAAAAGAAAATTGAGGATAAAGACGAAAAAAGAAGGTTTTCTCGTCTACAAACATCACTTTTGTTAATGAAAAAATAAACATTGAGATTCACTTCATACCTTTTTTACATTCATTATAGCTTAACTAAATGAAATTGTTAAAATTAAAAAGTTATAATTATTTGAAAAACATACAAATTTCTATGTAAATGAGACATTTTTTACAGTCATTATAGCTTAACTAAATGAAATTATTAAAATTGAAACCTATTAGGAAAAGTTATAATTATTTGAAAAACATACAAATTTCTAGTTGAAAAAGAGATGTAAATGAGACATTTTTTACATTCATTACAGATTTAACTAATTGAAATTGTTAAAATTGAAACCTATTAGGAAAAGTTATAATTATTTGTAAAAACATACAAATTTCTAGTTGAAAAAGGGATGTAAATGAGACATGTTTTACATTAATTACAGCTTAACTAATTGAAATCTATTAGGAAAAGTTATAATTATTTGAAAAACATACAAATTTCTAGTTGAAAAAGAGATGTAAATGAGACATTTTTTTACATTCATTACAGCTTAACTAATTGAAATCTGTTAGGAAAAGTTATAATTATTTGAAAAACATACAAATTTCTAGTTGAAAAAGACATGTAAATGAGATAATTTTTACATTCATTACAGCTTAACTAATTGAAATTGCTAAAATTGAAACCTATTAGGAAAAGTTATAATCATTTGGAAAATATACAAATAAGAAAGGTTTTCTCGTCTACAAACATCACTTTTGTTAATGAAAAAATAAACATTGAGATTCACTTCATCCCTTTTTTACATTCATTACAGCTTAACTAATTGAAATAGTTAAAATTTAAATCTGTTAGGAAAAGTTATAATCATTTGGAAAATATACAAATTTCTAGTTGAAATAGAGATGTAAATGAGACATTTATAGATATAGGAAGAAGGTGATGAAAAACAAAAAAAGGAGGAACGGAAATATTGAATTGGGTCTTGAGCGAAAATAAATTTTATTGTAAATAACATAAAATGTATTTAGTGATTTTTAATGTCGACCGGCAGCCGAACATGTGCGGCTTTTATTGCCATTTCATACATACATATATATATATAAAAAGATATATATATGCGTGCTACATAGTATGTAGCATATGAAAAAGAATAAAGTGTGCGGAAAAGTCGTAGCAGAAGGAGAATGTGAAACATTGCCTTCATGAGTCGCAAAACATAAATTGGATTAAATATGTAATTACTGTTGGGGGTAGTGCAGAAGAAATGGTAGAGGGAAAAAGGAGAGACTGCAAACTCTTATTTACGATTATTTCTGCGAAGCGACAGGAAAAAAATTGTTAATTTCTAGCTAGAGAGAGGAACATCAGGATGATTTACAAACGCGAAAATCCAATTAACTTTCATCCCTTTTAATCTGCACCGACCGAATTTCATTTCATTTTCGCTTTAATCTTTTTTATTAATTAATTAATTAATTAATTAATTAAATATATTTGCTTCCTCTCAAACAAATTTACAACAAAAAATATCGCTTTAAACGATAATTCAAAAACATCTATTTATTTAGTAGTTTTTTTTCATATTTTCTAATACATACTAATTAGAATTAGTTAAAGATAAAAGTATGATCTTTCTTGTAAATTAATAGTTTAATCTGTTTTTCTATAATAAGCTATAATAAATTTGATTAAATTATCAAAATTTGTTGCTTGTAATTGTAAAACTAATGAAGGAAATAAATAAAGCGAAAAAAATAACAATTCTCGTGCGGGTGCGTATTTCATAAGATAAATGTCCGCTGCTTTGATTCAATGAAAATATGAATTCATATTACATAACTTTAACGGATTTCCCTTCATTTTTCTCTTCCATCTACTCCTTCGTTTCCGCCCAAACAAAAGTTCAGTCTCAAGGTTTGCAAAGAGAGAGAGAAAGAGAGAATGGAAGAGAAATAGGAGTGAAAGAGATGGAGAAAAGCAAGAGAAATGTTGCACAGTCTTAAACGGAAACGGGGGTTCATTCTTCGAAACATATTTTTTCCCAGAGAAAGTTCGGTATTATAGTCTTTCTTATATTACCAGAAAAGTAATGCAAGGAAACGAGGCAAAAGACACTCTCGCTATTAGCATTATTCAATTTGTATTTCAATTTACAATAATTGTAAATCTTTTCAATTTATTGAATTAATTCGCAATAATCATTGAAGCTTTGATGGAAACAAACGAATGCAGTTAAAATCTGAACAACGCATTGTAAAACACGAAGAGTAATAGACGCGAATTTGCTGTGGGAGTGGAAAAACGGGGATTTAAAGAGGCGAAAGGAAAATCGACGTTTTTTTTTTGTTGGTAAAGAAAGTCGCCCGGAAAACTTGGTTAAATTGAATTTTAAATTGCAATCTGATTCGGGAAAAGTTCTGGCTGGATAGAAAGAGAGTGGATTTGGATGCGGATTACGGCGAGTACATGCATACACATATCCGACAAATAATCCCAACATGCTTTCTGCAAAATAATCCTTCTGTTTTCCTGATATTTATTCGTCTTTAACCCATTATTTTTTTTCTTCCTTCCTCATCGTGTCCCTTCTTAAGGATAATCGTCTTCGAAGCCCAAAGTCTGCTCCAATTACACATAAATTCGTACGAAGTTTGTCAGCTGCGCCAAAGTGCCCGGAACATTCCAACGCAGAACATCCGTAACTCCTCTGTTTCGCTCGTCAATTTTTATACCTTCCGACATCAAACCTACTACGATCAATTAATGACTATTTTTAATTAAAACAAACATTTATAACTATTCGAATATAGTTCGTTTTAATGTTAATAATGTATTTGCAAAATTTCCGATTGAATTCCGTTTTTGGTTTGGACGAAAGCAATTAATTGTTAATTAACTGAATCGGCGGGCGAACGTTCGGTTAATTGCGCAATTAGAATGAGAAGGGAATTGATCATGTCATCGTAGTGTGCGTGGAAACACGAGAAGAACAAATGGTCGAGTCGATTGTTTGGTAAACAGGACGAGTCTAGCCGGCTTCGGCCATATCCATA
>NW_017096958.1:23692-31163 GCF_001412225.1 Nicrophorus vespilloides
GTTTGGACCGGATGATTAATCAGGTTTAATTATCGCGATCGGACGTATTACATTACACACAAGTAAATTGTGTTGCGTGTGTTTATTCAGTGAAAGACAATGAGTGCCCGGCGCATCCATGTAATTAATTTTCACTCAATTTTCATGAATCTTTAGAAAATTTTCAGGAAATTTACAGAGTTTAGAGCATTATTCAATATCAGCAATTTAGTTTCAGTTAGTTCTGAGTTTTCATAAAGATATTTATCAGTTTTCATTGAATTCTATCAAATCTTTCATTCAATTTACAACGTTTTCAATAATTTAGTAAATTATACTAAATAATACACTGAGTAATTCTTTATATAAGAAAATGTAAGTTAATTTTGCCCAAAGTTAACAAAATCATAACTTAAAATCTGACTTTTCATTAACTCATATAGTTTGTTATTGTATTGAATTAATAATTTGCGCGTGATTTAATTATTATTGTTTGAAAACGTATTTGTTGTAGATGCTGTTTCGAACTAATTTTGAAGCGATTTAATTATGCATTGTGCGACTCGTAAACCGCGTATTTGCAACTAAACCGCACAATTTCCAATTAGCAAACTTGGCCCAAAATTTATGCAGAAAACTTTACATCCGAAAACACACATAGATTTCGTATTAAATTACAATACAATTTTAATATTCACGTTTTTTTCTTAATTCATATTTCAATGATTAACAAATCACTAGATTTTAAATAACTTTATATTAAGCAGGTATACCAACTTCTTTATATAAAAAAAACTGACTATTTACTAGTTGTTTTTTTTAGTATTAAAATAGAGAGTTATGTGGTGTGAAGTCACAGTGGGTTCTGCGCCAAATGGTCCATTCGTTCTCTCTCTGTGGTAACAATAAAAAAAACGACCCCAAACCAAAAGGGTAGACCTCATTAGCGACCATTTACTAGTCCCTTTATATATATATCTTCTCTCTTTTTTTCTCTTTCCTCAGTTTTTGTTTGCTTGTCTCTCTCTCTCTCTTCGAAGCGCCTCCATTTCGGCACTACACAAATATTGTCTGCTGCGATACACAAACTATTAAGACCAAATATTTGCACGACCTGCGTTAGTTCGCGCAATTTGCGCAACAACGTCGGATTAATCGGACAAAGATTACAAACAGTAATTCAGTGATGTGCAAATAGTTTAATGGGATACATTATTTCTGAGTTTGACAACATTGTAAAGCTTCGATAATGCATATTATGTCTAGAATGATTTAGTTAGTTAGAAATCATTAATTTTCTCAATAACTATACTCGACACAATTAAGACTAAGTGCTCTAATTAAAGCTGAATATTTGAGTTTTCTAACATGACACCTGTCATAGTTGTAACTATTAGGAATTTCCAGTAATTTACGCTCAAAATTTAAAAACCGTTGAAAATCTAGTGTCTTCAAAAATTATCAATTTTCTCAATAACTATATACGACACAATTACTTATGATCACTGAAATTGGAGCTGAATATTTGAGCTTTACAACATGACACCTGTCATAGTTGTAGCTATTAGCAATTTCTCACAATTTACGCACAAAATTAAAAAAACCGTTGAAAATCTAGTGTCTTCAAAAATTAACAATTTTCTCAATAACTATACACGACACAATTATTTATGAATACTCCACTTGAAGCTAAATATTTGAGCTTTCTAACATGACACCTGTCATAGTTGTAGCTATTAGCAATTTCTCATAATTTACGCTCAAAATTTAAAAAAACCGTTGAAAATCTAGTGTCTTCAAACATTACCAATTTTCTCAATAACTATACACGACACAATTACTTATGAATACTCCAATTGAAGCTGAATATTTGAGCTTTCCAACATGACACCTGTCATAGTTGTAACTATTAGCAATTTTTCATAATTTACGCTCAAATTTAAAAAAACCGTTGAAAATCTAGTGTCTTCAAACATTACCAATTTTCTCAATAACTATACACGACACAATTACTTATAAATTCTCCAATTGAAGCTGAATATTTGAGCTTTCCAACATGACACCTGTCATAGTTGTAACTATTAGCAATTTCTCATAATTTACGCTCAAAATTAAAAAAACCGTTGAAAATCTAGTGTCTTCAAAAATTAACAATTTTCTCAATAACTATACACGATACAATTACTTATGAATACTGCAATTGAAACTGAATATTTGAGCTTTCTAACATGACACCTGTCATAGTTGTAACTATTACCAATTTCCCATAATTTACGCTCAAAATTTAAAAACCGTTGAAAATCTAGTATCTTCAAAAATTACCAATTTTCTCAATAACTATACACGACACAATTACTTATGAATACTCAAATTGAAGCTGAATATTTGAGCTTTCCAACGTGACACCTGTCATAGTTGTAGCTATTAGAAATTTCCCATAATTTAGGCTTAAACTAAAAAAAACCGTCGACAATCGAGTGTCTTCAAAAATTACCAATTTTCTCAATAACTATACACGACACAATTACTTATGAATACTCAAATTGAAGCTGAATATTTGATATTTCCAACATGACAACTGTCATAGTTGTAATTGGAACAGATTTCTTGTAACTTCAAAATTGAAAAAACGTTTCGAAAGTCGACTGTCTTTAGAAATCATCGAATTTCTCAATAACTGTACTCGGCACATTGAAACTAAATATTTGGGTGTTATAACGTGACATCTGTCATAGTTGTAACAATCAAGTAACCTTAATTTCGTTTACAATTTTAACTATTTAGAGAGGAAACTTTACGTAATATTTAATTAGCAGATTTTTATATTATTGAATAATGTATATGGTTTTTTTTTTACAAAATTTCATAATTCAATAATTATATTTGATGTACGAAATAGAATAGAAATTAAAATGAATAATGTATGTTTTCTTTAAAAGAAATTCAATAATTATATTAGATGTACAAAACATAGTAGAAATTATGTGATTTTTTTTTTGTTGTTTTTTGAAGCAAATTTTTATATTAAAATGAATAATGTATGACTTTTTGAAAATTTCATTATACAATCAAGAAACTTAAACACTTTTGTCGTGACGGACGTTTTCTATTTTGAGGAAAAGTTGATTATTAATAGAATAAATAATGAACGAGAAAAAAATGTGCACAAGAAAGAAGCAGGTACGTTTTTTTTTACAAAGATTTTTGTGTAAATTATGCAAAGGGAATTGCTTTTCGCGCCAAAAAAAAAAGGATTACCAACAACAACAAGAAGAAGAACACGAGAGTAAAGATGAAGATAGAGAGGAAAGGGTTAATTAAAACGGGGAAAACAAAAGGGCCGTGCGTAATTGCACTCCGCAAGGTAAATTAACGTCACGTCGGTCGTGAATAATCGGGTGCATTTGGGCCGTGCGCAATTTGGGATCCATTAGGGCACACGAGGATTTAGCGGTGCCCCAGAGGTTGCTTCCACAGTCACCGCCGCCTCCGCAATCCAGAAGAAACGAGACGTTGTAGCGGGGCAGGACGATCGCCCATCCGTCTCGCTACAACGTTGTTTGGGGGGCGCCCGTTACGTAAACAATTTAATTTATGCCGTCGTATCGATTCGTCCACCCACACCCTCACACGCGGCTGGCGGAAATAATTCAGCGGAGAATGTGCTTGCTGCTGCTGCTACCAGCCATCCACCCACACCCTCGTTCCTGTCCTGCTTCTGCCCTGACAGCACGTGAATTATGCATCCCTCCGACCTGGCCACAATACCGAACGCCACCTACCGCCACACCACAGCCCCCTTCAAACAAATTACGCATACGCCGGAGAAACGAGTCGGAAAAAAAAATATATATATTCGCGCGCGTACAAGTGAAAAGCAATTAAAGTGGAGCGAAAATCGCGGAACTGGAAACAACAAAAAAAATGGACATTCGATTTGGACGCTTTGAATGAAGTTGGAGAGAGGATCGAGGAGGCGGCGAGCACGATGATTAATCAATATCAATGCGTGGATGGAGAGGATGGAGACGGCCTCTTTTCAATTATATATATAAAACAATGCGTTTTATGTGGGAAAAACGATCAAATCCAGACCAGACGATCATAAATAATGTTCTTCCATTCGCAACATAAACAAGAACAATACGAAAATCTAACTTTTTCTTTCACTTTCTTCTTCTACAAGGAAAGCCAGTAAATCAAGAATTCTATTTAATTATATTTAGAGATAATCAAAATTTTTATATCTATATTTAATGCATGGATGCAATTTTGAGCCGCGTCCATCCATTGTCGGAAAACAAATGCTTTCATGAGTAACTACGTCTTTACGAGCGCAAATATCTAGTTAGAATTGTAAACGCTTTGGCGGACTGCCCGGCGCATCCAACAAAAACAGAACTAAATAGAAATACGGAAGAAGAAGAAAAAAAAACGATTCTCTCTCTTCGGAAGAAGAAAACAGCTCATTACCGCTAATACCATCGGAAAGGAAACAGAAATATTATTTAAGCGCTCAAAGTAATTTATTTTAATCTTTTCCATCCACGATATTTCTGCGAGAAGAATGTATTGGAGCGTGCAGAAGTGCATCCGATTTTTATTGCGTCGTATTTCATTATTTTTGTCTATGATCTATGAAAGCCTCCGCCGGGCGATTTTCCGCTAGGGTAAGAAAAAGGGAAAAAAAATGAAAGAACGTAATATCTTAGCGGATTGAAGCATGGAAAATACGCTTAAAACGAGAGCACTCGGCGTCAAATCTCATAACTGTCTCCGTGTGTTCCTGCGGATATTTTCCAAATCGATACGACTCGGGAAAATGTTTCTGTTTCACCAGCCACGTAAAACATGGAAGTACAAACGTAATTATATTAATTAATAACATAATTATGACATGACGAAGAGAAAATTATGTACTAATTAATGTATTTACGTTGAATATGGTAAAGTTTTACATGGTTTATATGAACAAATGGAAATTTAAAAAAAATGTTTATATATAAAGTTCATCCATTCGAATCGAGAGTTTTGAATAAAACTGTGTGTTGCATACATGTGGGAGGATTTATGCATTTCGATCATAACTCCCTCGCACGTCCATAAATACTGGTCGCTTCATTATCCATTAAACTCAATAAACGCGAACCACAACGTTCGCAGCGAAACACGCGCAAATTGAAAAGAGACAAATCCAGCGAAACGACGACGATTTTTTTTTTCAGAATTGAATTTAAATTATTTATCAACTTGTAAATAAACTTGTGAATGTTTTTTGGGTGAATGTAGCTGTAATATATATGTATGCAATTATATGTCTAATCGAGTAAAATATAAATAATTAACAAAAAGTATATTTTAATTGCTTTGAGAATAAAATTGAAATGCTTAAATTGGATAACTTATAGTGGATGTATCTACCAAACAACAATATCGGCATTTAGCTCATTAGAAAGGTTATAGTTTTGTCTTTAATTAGCGTATTTGATGCTTTAATTATCAGGAGAGGTAACTGATTAATATAAGAAACGTGAAGGTGTTGCAGCATATTGAATTTAATAGTTAAATAAATGGTTATATTCAAATGTATTTGAAAATTGTAATTTACCGTTCTAAAGAATGATTCTTATGGTTTCGTTTGTTATAAAATACGTTAATATTGGTCAATTAATAAGAAAGTTATTAAGGTTTAATGCGTTGGCGGTTTTCGCGAATCGTAACGCAAGTCCCTCCCCCTTTGAATCTCAAAAATGGCTAAAAATTTCGATTTACATCAGGAGACCAGGAGTAGCGAGGAGGTATCTGCGCTCCTAGTAACGGTAGTTCCAATGCAACGGTAGTTCTAACGCAACGGTAGTTCTAATGCTACAGCCACTTACGTTTGTGTGAGTGAACTGTCATTGTGACAGCTGCTGTGAATTTCACATCTAATGTTACAAGTTAACTTGAAAGGTCTTTATTGAATTTGCTGTTTATTCTGTAATGTTTTGAAGGTAATCATAGTGAAGAATGTGCTCCATTGCTTCCTTCTTCTATTTTCTTATATGGATAACTTTTCTCTGAACACCACATTTCACTTCGGGCAAGTACCAGTGCAACATGTTAACAACCATTGATCACTTAAGTTATTTGTCTTCAGAAAAGATGTATCAGAGACTATGGTAGATTCTGCAGTGTTTTCATATAAGCATTTGCATTAATTTGTCATTAAATTGTCAACAATTGATTGATAAATTTGTTTTTATTTTAGGTGTAGCTGATCTCTAGCATGTATAGTTGACTTCGAAAGATTGAGTTCTCCAGAAAAAGGAAGACATTGTTTAGGTAGCAGTTTTCACTTGCAAGTAGTTGAAACCTTAACTGTAGAATGTGACCAAAAACATCACTTTTTTTTTAAGTAGATGGATAATAACTAGCAAATTAGATGACTAGTAGACTTCATCTTAATCCTTAGAAACTATGGTATTTCCAGGTGCTGTGATAAAACTGGAAAATCAAAGGTACAAATTTTGATCGAAAACCCAGAAAGAGACTGACAGTATTTCTTTCTTCAGGAGGACTCAGAAGCACCTATGAGTCTATTGTTACCTCCTACATGATCCTTATAGATAGTATAACACAGCTGAGTACCAGATGCAGTGAATATACTGGAAAATCAAAAATATTAATTTCAATCAAATCCCCAGAAAGAAACTAAAAGTATTTCTTCTTTCAGGAAGATTCAGCAACACCCATGAATCGATTTTTGCTTCGTACATGATCCTTAGAGATAGTATAACATATTTGAGTACCAGATGCATTGAAAATACTGGAATATCAAACATGTAAATTTTCATCAAAACCCCAGAAGGAAACTAAAAGTATTTCTTCTTTCAGGAGGTTTCAGCAACACCCACGAATCTATTTTTCATTCCTACATGATCATTAGAGATAGTATTACACACTTTAGTACTAAATGCAGTGAAAATACTGGAAAATCAAAAATATAAATTTTCATCAAATCCCCAGAAGGAAACTAAAACTATTTCTTCTTTCAGGATGTTTCAACAATACCCATCAATCGATTTTTGCTTCCTACATGATCCTTAAAGATAGTGTAACATATCTGAGTACCAGATGCATTGAAAATACTGGAATATCAAACATGTAAATTTTCATCAAAACCCCAGAAGGAAACTAAAAGTATTTCTTCTTTCAGGAAGTTTCAGCAACACCCACGAATCTATTGTTGCTTCCTACATGATCCTTAGAGATAGTATTACACACCTTAGTACCAAATGCAGTGAAAATACTGGAAAATCAAAAATATAAATTTTCATCAAAACCTCAGAAGGAAACTAAAAGTATTTCTTCTTTCATGAGGTTTCAGCAACACCCACGAATCTATTGTTGCTTCCTACATGATCTTTAGAGATAGTATAACATTTCTGAGTAGCAGATGCAGTGAAAATACTGGAAAATCAAAAATATTAATTTCAATCAAATCCCCAGA
>NW_017096959.1:0-15258 GCF_001412225.1 Nicrophorus vespilloides
GGAATCAATCGGAACCTTTCAAATTTTTATTTTGCGAGAAACAAAATTTGATGGTAGTGGGCTGGTGGTAGTGTTTTTCTAAATTTGTTAGTGACAATTGAAAAAAAAAAACTTTGATTAAAGATTTCTAGAAAGATTCGACCAATTTCAACAGACAAAGTTAACATTGAGAAGATTGCAGACGATCAGTAGCAAGTAATATACATTATACACATATATACAAGTTACACTGGAGCGTTTGTTAACAATCACGCGCACATCATGGCTAAAATAAAAATATTGTCTGAAGTACCTTGTATGTATGTATTAAAAGTAATATTATTTTAACTATTTGCGTTAACATACAATTTTTTATTAGGATGGTTGTGGTCGATGTTGCGTCGAAGGATGTAAAACAAAAGATGCGGATGGAATAAAGATGAGAAGTTTCCCTGCAGTTGATACACCAGTGTTTCAGCAATGGAAAATTGCAACAATGAATATTGAACTAAGAAATATGGTCTGTAATCTTCATTTTAGTGATAACTATAAAAAAAGACCTTACTTCTTTTGTTATGATATACCTATGATAACTGAAAATATTATTAGTCCTGAAATACAGGGTATAGAAAATGATATTGATGAAAATCCCCATATGGAAAATTTTGTACAAAAAGGAGTAGTTAATGAGAAGGGTACTAAAACATTAAAAACCATTATTAAAAAGAAACATTGCAGCAGAAAGTCACTTCAAAATAGAATATATTATTTAGCAAAATTGAACAAAATATATAAGGCAGAATGCCAAGAATTTATAAAATTTAAAAATTTAAGTGAAGATGTGTAAATCGCCACATGTTTAGCCAATTCAGTATAATATAAAGGTGTAAAGCCCGACACCATGATTTGATCGAAATTGTTGTGGAACATTCTACACATAAATTTTTTGTATTTATTTGAGTTGTCTTAATAATGTATTGAATCATAAAACAGAAATTGTGAACGAGAGAGATAAGCTGCAGCAAGAAATTTTGTCATATGCAAGGAAGCATAAATGAAGTCGCCGAGAATTCAAATAATTTTTGGGTTGTATTGTGTTGTAAAATAAATTTGTTAATTCTGATTATATTTTATATATTTTTTTATATATATATGAGTGTGTCAATGTGTATGTGAGTGTGTAACATTTTTGCAGTTGGCAATGATCGTATGACCTTCCTTGAGCAGGGATTTGAAAAAAATAACAAGCGCCTTTGGTATCCCTGCATTTATTATACACTTATACGAATATGTTTCATTGAAAAGAAAATTCTTGCTCAAACTATAAAGAAATCTTTTGATCATTAAGGTTCAATGAATTTAATGAATTCCGCAATGTTTCGTTGATAAATCATCATCGAGTAAATTATTAATGGATGTTTTGAAAGAACAAAGGAGTTCGGGTCAAAGCACCCTACGCAGGGCATGATTTACTCCAGCTGTCGTTCGTGTTTAATAACCTAATGACGTTCATGATTTACAATTTCGGCGTTTATGACGGCCATAAAAACTGGCAGCGAGTTTTATGTCCTTCCGTGTACACCATCAGCAGCAGCACCACTGTTCAACTGTGCGTCGGATGAAGAAGAAAAAACGGGATATCGGGTGAGAAAATTGGTCGGGCAGAGAATGTCCAATAAATAATAGAGTAGTAAAGGATGAGAGAGGACAAGAAAAAATAACGGACTTTGCAGGAGTGGACTGGTTGTTGTTGTTGTTGTTTTTTTTCCGGGTCCGAAACTAATCGATCAAACAACAGGATGGAAGTGCTGCGGAAGCTCCGCATCCGGGGTTTTTTTTCTTGTGACGTTTGTCTGCTTCACAAAACTAGTGGAAACACACAGTGCAAATCCCAGGATTAGCTTGCTAATTAGGTGTTGCTCCATGAAAGGATTCCGACCTCCGTCCTCCGGATTACAGCAACGTCCCAGGCGATAAACAGTGCTGCCAATTACACAATTGCGAATGTTTGATTAAACAAAATAAACAAAAAGCGTATAGAGAAAACAAAAGGATAAATCGATTCGAATTGCAAATAAAATTGCGTGCATGCAATTTTTTAACATAACAAAACTTCAGAATCAAATGATATTAAAGCATGAATCAAAGAAACTAACTAAGATTTGAATTTGCCGCCATTTGTGCAGTAAAGTGTCAAATTGTTTTTTTTTTTTGGGTTTCCAACACTTTACTGCACAAATGGCGGCAAATTCAAATCTTGCGTTAATTTTGGGACACCCTTTATAAACAAATGTAATAGAAAGATAAAAATTAAAGGGCAAATCAATTATCGCCATTTATTTCAACGAGAACGAGATAAAATTGGATGCGTATTTTCTCTCTCCTCATGTTTTTTTTTTGGTATTCCCATTTCCATCGGGATATAAAATCTGGTCCCGATTTCCATTGATATTGCCTTCCCGAATCTTCCTCCTCTTCCATCTCGCTTTGTTTATTGCCTGTATAAAACGTCAATATCGTTGGGACTGAACATCCGTCAGTTCTTATTTACTCGTTGCGAATACCATTTGCATAATGCCTTCCGTTTTAGAAAACGTATATGATCACATCGATGAATACTAAAAGTTTTCTTTTCGTTATGTAAAACGAGATTCTCCACTACTACAATGACATTTCAAACGTCAAATTTGAAGTATCAAATTCTCAATGACATTTTAAACGTCACACTAATTTTCATCAAAAGGGAAGTTCTATGAATGTAATGCTTCTCTTTGTAACGTTATATATGGTTATACAATACTGGAATTGAGTTAATGCCTTCCGTTTTAGCAAACGTATATGATCACATCGATGAATACTAAAAGTTTTCTTTTCGTTATGCAAAACGAGATTCTCCAGTGACATTTCAAACGTCAAATTTGAAGTATCAAATTCTCAATGACATTTTAAACGTCAAACTAATTTTCATCAAAAGGGAATTTCTATGAATGTAATGCTTCTCTTTGTAACGTTATATATGCTTACACAATACTGGAATTGAGTTAATGCCTTCCGTTTTAGCAAACGCATATGATCACATCGATGAATACCAAACGTTTTCTTTTCGTTATGCAAAACGAGATTCATTCAGAATATTCACATTTACATGTATTTTAGTTGCATAACACACATTTTTTTTTTATTAACTGCAACTTAATTAGTTTCCTAACGATCAAAACTAATTAGTTAAAATTATGATTGAATAACATTTTGACGATTTTCTTTCTCGGGACTCGTTTTCTTTTCTTATTAATTGGTAAAAAACGTAATTAATATTAAAATTATGTTTAAGTTAACTAAAATTGTTCATAATTCATAAGATTTTTGTCAAATATTTTTTTAAACAATTAAAAAAAAATTAAATTAAATTAAAGGAATATTATTGAAATTTTTGTTAGCATTTTTGTTCATAGTCATAAATTAGTTATTAATCATATAGAAAACAGACATGAAACTGAACTTAACACGTTTGAACTAATTCAATTATTAAGATGTTTTATGATTTAACAAATAATTTAAGAAACGTGAAATTTTTACTCATATTTCCAATTTTTTTTTTATCTCCAAGTTAAGTTACTTACATTTTCACGTTTTTCTTTCTCAGGACTCGCTTCGATCGCTCATCATTTTCCTTTGTTATATATACATAACTTTAACTATATTTTGTTTAGTAAATAGTTAAAAAAATTAAATTAATTTAATATTATTGAAATTTTTGTCAGAATTTTTATATATTGTCTGCATTAGTTATTAGTCATATAAAAAAAACAGACACGTTTGAACTAATTCAATTATTAAAAAGTTTTATGATTTAGTAAATAATTTAAGAAAAACGTGAAATTTTTATTCATATTTACATGTTTTTTTTGTGTGTATAATTAAATTACAAATTAAGTTAAGTTAATTACATTTTCACGCTTTTTCTTCTCATTTTCATCGTTTCCTTTTGCTATTCTCAACTATGTTCAATCTGAATTCCTTCGTCTAAATTTTCTAATTTTTGTTTATATTAATATAGAAAACACATTTCTACTAGTACTTCGATTATTAAGAAGTTATAAGATTTAATAAATAATTTAAGAAAAATAATTGATTTTTTTAAATCAAATGTGCATGTTTTTTTTTTATCATTTTATTAATTATATACACAAATTACAAATTAAATTTTAATACATTTTCACGCATTTCCTTCTCAGGACTCGCTTCGCTCGCCCATCGTTTTTTTTGTTATTAACGATAAAAAACATAGTTAACCTTGAAATTACCCTTTAAATTAAGATTTTTCTTTTACTAAAAAAATTGTATTTTCAATCATATTCACTGAATTTCAAAGTGACATTTCAAACGTCAAATTTGAAGTACCAAATTCTCAATGACATTTTAAACGTCAAATTTGAAGTATCAAATTCTCAATGACATTTTAAACGTCAAACTAATTTTCATCAAAAGGGAACTTCTATAAATGCAATGCTTCTCTTTGTAACGTTATATACGCTTACACAATCCTGGAATTGAGTAATTTGCGGGCATTTCAAATATTCGCAGCGTGTTTACTATAAATGAGCTCGATGTTATGGGGAGGAAAACAAAAGAGAGAAAAGAAATCGGAGGGTTGCAAATTAATATGGTAATGTCGGTGCATTTCATCGGCACGCGTTTCTTTTGTTTCACCCTCCGCAATCGAAGTTTGATCCACATCCGCACGATTGACGTCGAATGAAATGAAACAAAAGAAAAAACGTTCGCTTTCCATGGAAACACTTGATTCCAAAGCAAAATCCATTTCCAAATGGTCAAATCGAGTGGCCTCTCGTTACCGCACCTTCATTATTTGTGCAATCACTTAATTACATCAAATTAATAGCAAAACTCGAGAACAAGAGAACTCGATTATCAATATTTGCGCGCAATCTGATGCCCTTTGAAATAATTAGTTTTCTTGAAATAAATAAAGAAAAACAACAATTTGACGTTTAAAACGTCATTTTCTGACTGAGTTTTAATTAAACTGTCGCAATGCGTTGCAGAGAATGTGAGGAAATTACATGAAATTCATGAAAACAGGAAGCAATCAAACATATCGCATCTCGCCTCGCGCTTTAATCTAAATCGCAGCCCTTTGATCATCCCTTAAGTAATTGCGTGATTTCCCTTCGAAAGCAAAAAGAATATAAACGAATAAAGAAAATTCGTTCGCGTTTGACCGACTGCGTGAAATCTGGGTTGAAATGCAATAATTCAAGAGCGCCGGAATAATGCATAAAAGTTCCCTTATTTTCTCTCACTGCAGCAAGAAAATTCCGTTTCTCTCTTTCTCTCATTCCCCATTTCGTAAACGGAAAAGGTTTTCGAGAAATCGATACAATTACCTTCTTCCTCAACATCTAAATTACGTTTTCCACGAGGACAAGAAAACCCTCTCACCGCGTTCAGTTCTTTTTAATTATTTATGGGCCAATCTCACCCCCCATTTCCTTTTTCGCAGCGATTCAATCGAGAAATTCCCCAGGATTATTGCATGCTCGTTTTTTTTTTCTGTTTGCGTACTTTCTTTTTCTTTATTTAATCCACTTTGGTAATTCGTGTTCTTTCCAACTTTACCCCCCTTTTTGATCTTTAATTTATGACGCATTTAACTTTACGATTACTTTTCACTTGCACGCATTTACATTTCAAGTTTCAGCAAATACTGCCGTGTATTTCAGTTAATCTAATTGAATTTACTTCACAACTTAAGTTTAATGGGAATTTCATTACTAAATACTTTAGTTGCTTTTATAAAATTCTTCAATATTGACACAACGAACCTTTGACATTTGTCTAGTGACAGTGACGTTTTATGTCATCAAATAGTCATTATGACTAGTAGGTATTAGGTATTAGGATTGATCAACTCACCTAGGATCCGTTTAATGCATTTCACAGCAGTGTAACCCTGCACCAAGGTACCGAATCCTCCGTACCAGAAGGACCAGAGGTTGTTCAGATGTACAGCAGCGCATCTCTGCTTGCTGCGGCTCTCGCCCTGCAGCAGCGAGCCCTTCAAAGCCTCCGGCCGCTTCATCTTGTTGATCTCATTGTTGTTCTCGTACCCGACAAGGCTGCCCGACGTCGAAGACATCCTCCTCGAGAGCGCAATACTCTGACCTTGACTCGACCTCACCACTCCATCAGATCAAAGGCGGCTCCCCCTGCAAACGAAACAACAAACACACTTTGAACTTTCTGCATACAAAAAAACAAAGTAAAACAAAGCGGCGATTAAAAAAGATGAAGAACAGAAAAAAGGGGTAAACAACAAGTGAACGCAACGCCCTTCAGGGATCAAGCGTGCTCAAAAACAATGGAACGAGGGTTCGCTCTCGTTGCAGTCATCTGTTGCGTGCGGTATTCCAATGCATGTTGTTGTTTTTCTACAATTTTTATATAATAATTTTAATCATTTAATTGACGTGCAGCGCAATACGTTCGATTAATTATCGAACTTCGCATTATCCACTCTAATTAGTCAATTCTATTCGCGGCAATTAGTTAATTAATTTCGCCCAATTGAGCGCATTCTGCGCATTACAGTAACACGATTGGACACATGCTACTTCCAATTATCGACGTTGCGTAATTTATTTTTTTTCTCCGGTTTCAATCAAAGCCTTCCCATCGATTTAACGTCCAAAGCCTCATTCATCAATAGCATCAGAAGACTTATTGAAAATATGGGTTTTTCTTCTTTGTACTGGTAAATTAGAAAAAATCGTTATATCTTAATAATTAATGAACATTATGTAACTATTGAAACATCAAAAGTTTTTGATAGAAGTTTTTATAGAATTTTTAAAGAAACGTAGGAAATCTGGATTGGCACAACAATAAATATGTTTCGGCTGTTGTATTCTTCTCGATTCCGCACGTCTCGTTGAGTAATGCGGTTTATAAGGGAATTGGGTGGGTTGTATGGGGACGACGACAGACGCGTCGAGATTCAATTACAAACAGATATATACGAAAATATAAAAACCTGTCGCAGCTGCCAAAAGCAGCGAAAATCTCAATTACGAAGAGTTCGTTGGTGTTGGTTGAAAGAGGATGAGGGGTAGGGACTTTGGGCAAAACGGAAGAAGCTTCGGCTTCAACGAAAATCGATATATCTCTGCTGCTGCTGCTGCTGATGATGGACCCTCCCGCATCTCCAGCCTTCACATGCAAATAATTCTTTTCTTTTTTTCTTTCGCGCTGCATATTCTTCACCTCTGTTGTCGTTTAAAAAAAAAAAAAAATGAAGGGAGGGTCGTGTAAACAGTCCTTTGTGACGGAATTCCTCTATTCCTGAAGAATAATGGTGCTCCCTCCACTCCAGATGAGTAAGCAGCAAACACATGGACACTTTCCCATCTATCCCAAAAGGGAATTCCCTCACTCATGAAAGATAGAGAGAAAAAGAGAGCTTAATCACGTAACAATCAAGGGATGAAAAGTTTTCACTTCTCTGTACTTTGCACTTTCCCTCGAATACTTTTTAATGGCTTACGTAGTATTATTTTTTTTGGAAACCAAAGTTTCCCGATAAAATCAAGTTTAAAAGTTAACGAACACTTTATCAGTAATTTCACCGATATTATAAATCAACTTTAACTTTCCACTAAATACTTATAAATTTACCATTACCTAGTTTTCTTTCCCTTATTTATTTAATTACAAAATGTTCAATGTTATTTCAAAAGAAGCACAAAACTTCAAAAACCAGTTCAATTTTGTTGCGGTGATGGCGCTACATGTATTATAATTATATACATTATGATTATCTATCTATTTCAATTTCATTGTACAATTGTTATCAATGATCTATATAAGTGGTTTCCAAACTTGATGTTACTACGCCTCCCTCAAAAGTATGTAATCATTTGGCGCCTCCCTTCTAATTTCAATTTTTAACTTTGAACGCGTATTACAGCAATATGGATATGAGGCGCCTCCCTTCTAATTTCAATTTTAAACTTTGAACATGAATTACAGCTAAACGGCTAAAACCACAGTAATATATCGATAAATGCTAGATTCCCCAAACATTCAGCTTTCATATGCATCTTTTGGCTTCATTCTATGTATTATAGTTTTCGAGTAAATCAATGAACTGTAAAAACACTGCTTTTTCGAGCATTTTTTAAATTTTGAACAAAAATTACAGCCAACCGGCTAAAACCACAGGAATATATCGATACTTGCTAGATTCCCCAAACATTCAGCTATCATTTACATCTTTTGAATTCATTCTATGTATTATAGTTTTCGAGTAAATCAATGAAATGTGTTAATTATTTTATTGACTTTAAGAGTTTGGTTTTCTTTAAATAATAATTGTTCAATGTCTAGTAATTAGATTCATAGAAAATTGTCTAAAGTATAGTAAATCTTTCATAAAAAGCATAAATCCAGTAAAAAATACTGATTAATAGTTTTTCAGTATTTTCTTTCAATTATTTCAGTGTTTTTGGAACGTGTAACAATGTAGATGAAACAAATTAACGCGAGACGTTCGATCTGTCTTCGAAAATCGAGTTGCATAATGCAGACGCTTTCAGTCGTTCTGAACTGCTGTAAAATAGAAATTAAAGAATAAAACGTAAATTTGAAGTCGAGAAATGATAAAGGGAAATTTATGCGGAGGACTGCATTAAAGGAAATTACATTTCCTATATAACGCGCGACTGCTAGAACTTCCACTCATACTCAATTCCTCCAGAAAATTCAGGTCTCATCAATTCGTTTTTCGAATTATATGATTTCATTTAAAAACGGAAGCTGCTACCACCTACGTGCATACTCTCATATCCTTCAAACAATACAAACAAATACAATTCGATTTAAGTCAGCAGTAAATTACCCCCAAAATGGGATAAATATGAAATATTTTGGGGTAATAAGTAAATTGATTTAAATATATAAATTCTATACTTTTATCAACACATCTCCCCTTCGAGCTGAACCGAATCTGTGCAACTTGTTTCACTTCTTTTTTTTTCTCTTCCCTTTCTGCAATAAAAAAGTGATAATCATAAAAATATTGAAAAGAAAAATAACCTCGCGAGTTTCTTGCTCCAAAAAAATGTTTTCACACATCACATCACAATCAATCAATCTTTCTGTTAAAGATATATGTTGTGTACACACACTGCGGAGGGTGAGAAGAAAAAAAAAACAATAAATCGATTGCTTCCATGTTTCGTATAATATAAATTTTCATTAATTATTAATATCCTGCACAGTTTTCGCAATGATCAGACTCGTTTTATTACGTAAATGTGTTTTTATTATAGATCATTTCAGTTTTCAGTTTGATTTCGTGAAAATATTAATGAGTCTATTCGTTTCATGTAACTAATAGATTCTGCAGTATAAATTATTAATAATTTTCAGACAACGGTCTGAGCAAACCCTTACAACTTGTATACCTGCTATGTCTAACCCTTGTTTTCCTATTTCCTACTATAAATTATTATATAACATGAAATTGTATTAACATAGAATTTGAAATATAGAATATTTTAAATGCAAATGTTTGATAATAATTATTTGAGTGTTTTTACGAAGTAATGAAGTAATTAATATCTGACAATTTGTTTGTTAATTATATAAACTTTATAATTTTGTACAAATCGTGTCTTCCTTACAAAAGTTATTTGTATGAATCATGGATTAAGTATGATTATTATAAACTTTGAAATTTTAATGTAAATTCAATATTAATTTAGTTTATTTATACGAATTATGTATATTTCAATTAGGTAACGCAGATAATGCACAACCATTATTAGACTTTATACATTATTAACGCAAAGATTGTAAACGAGTAATGTTGTATTTTTCAAAGTTTTCATAATGAAACAATGTTTTTTTTTCTTCATTTACAAAATTTGAAAAATCAGAAATCTTATTAAATTTCTCGAAATTTTCATAATCAAACTATGTTATTTTCTATTACAAAACCTACAAAAATTGGAAATTCTTATTGAATTTTTCAAAGAATTCATGATGAAACAACAACGAATATTAGAAATCTTTATTGAATTTGTCAAAGTTTTCATAATAAATCAAATTTTTTTTTCTTCATTTACAATATTTGAAAAATCAGAAATCATTATTAAATTTTTCGAAATTTTCATAATCATACAAAACCTACAAAAATCAGAAATCCTTATAGAAATATTCAAAGTTTTCATGATGAAACAAAGTTTTTTTTTCTTTCATCAACAAAAAGTACAATAATCCGAAATCTTTATTGAATTTGTCAAAGTTTTCATAATAAATCAATTTTTTTTTTCTTAATTTACAATATTTGAAAAATCAGAAATCATTATTAAATTTCTCGAAATTTTCATAATCATACAAAACCTACAAAAATTGGAAATCCTTATAGAATTTTTCATAATTAAACAATGTTTTTTTTTTTCATTTACAAAATTTATATAAATTTTAAAACCTTACTGAATTTTTCAAAGTTTTTATATAGAAACTAACTATCATAGTTTCAATTACAAAATTTACAAAAATCAGAAATTCTTATAGAAATATTCAAAGTTTTCATGATGAAACAAAGTCTTTGTTAATTATATAAACTTTATACTTTTGTACAAATCGTGTCTTCCTTACAAAAGTTATTTGTATGAATCATGGATTAAGTATGATTATCATAAACTTTAAAAGTTTAATGTAAATTCAATATTTATTTAGTTTATTTATACGTATTATGTATATTTCAATTAGGTAACGCAGATAATGCACAACCATTATTAGACTTTATACATTATTAACGCAAAGATTGTAAACGAGTAATGTGATTATTCGAAGGCGCCGAATGTTAACAACTCCTATGTATGATTGAGAGAAGCTAATGTATCGACTGTTTGATTATTTATACGAAATTCGAATATTTGTTGTATTACTACTACTGTTACAACAACATGGGAAGGCCATCAATTCGTCCGGATTTATAAATATCTAATATACACTTACGCATTCGATATTGATTCCGTTCGCTCCGACAATCGAAACACATTTACTTTTCGTTGGAGAGGCAAAAATTCAATTGGAATTTTTCCTTTAGAAACAATTTCACGCGGTACATTGTGTGAATAAATGAATGAATGTTATAAATAGGAACATTCTGGAGCGATGTGGAAAAGCGAAATGGGAGAAGAGAGATCTGTCAGTTTAGTAAATATACGAACAAATATTTTGATGCGATCCGAAAAGGGAAATCACTTTGAACTAATTACGATCTGCAAATGCGGCACGTTTCGAAAACACAAATATGTACTTTACGGATTTTCCATGAACTCGATTAAGAGACGTAAATAGGTAGTAATTAAATTATGTACAGTTTTATTATTGTTAATTTAGGATTATTTAAGAGATCTTAAAAATGAAATTGAAATTATTATGAAAACTTTGACAAATTCATTAAAGTTTTCGAATTATTGTAATTTTTGTCGCTGAAAGAAAAAAAACTTTGTTTCATCATGAAATCTTTGAAAAATTCTATAAGAATTTCCAATTTTTGTAAAATTTATGTAAACTTTGAAAAATTCGATAAATATTCTTGTATTTTGTAAAAGGAAAAAATCAGTAAATCAATGATGAAAACTTTGAAATATCCAAAAAGTTTTTCTGATTCAACATTGGAAACTTTGAGGAATTCAATAAGAATTTACAATTTATGTAAGTTTTGTAAAAGAAACAATCGTTGTTTCACCATGAAAACTTTAATAAATTCTATAATGATTTCCATTTTTTTCAACTTTGTATTACAAAAAAAAACATTGTTTAATTATGAAAACTTGGAGAAATTTAATAAGGATTT
Organism: Nicrophorus vespilloides; assembly: GCF_001412225.1. NCBI lineage: Eukaryota > Metazoa > Arthropoda > Insecta > Coleoptera > Silphidae > Nicrophorus > Nicrophorus vespilloides. The sequence goes on from NW_017096959.1 coordinate 11,873, forward strand.
CCAACTTTTGTAAATTTTGTAATAGAAAAGAACATATAGTTTGATTATGAAAATTTCGAGAAATTTAATAAGGATTTCTGATTTTTCAAATTTTGTATATGAAGAAACAAACTTTGTTTTATTATGAAAACTTTGACAAAATCAACAAAGATTTCGGATTATTGTAAGAAAAAACTTTGTTACATCATGAAAACTTTAATAAATTGTAGAAGAATTTCAAATTTATGTAAGTTTTGTAATAGAAACAATCATTGTTCAATTATGAAAACTTTGAAAAAATCAATAAGAATTAATGAAAAATTATTGTATTTTTTGTTGCTGCAAAAATAAAACGTTGTTTTATGAAAACTATGAAAAATACTATAAGGATTTCCAATTTTTGTAAAATTTATGTAAACTTTGAAAAATTCAATAAATATAGATGTATTTTGTAATAGGAAAAATCATTAAATCACTGACGAAAACTTTGAAACATCCAAAAAGGTTTTTTTAGTTTTTTAGATTTTGCGAATGATAAAAACATTATTTTATATTGAAACCTTTGACAAATTTTGAAAGGATTTATGATTATTGCTAAAAAACGTTATTTCAACATGAAGACTTTGAAAAGTACTATAAGATGTTTTGTAAATTTTGTAATTGAAACAACCATTGTTTTATTAGAAAAAAAAATGAGAAAGTTAATAAAGATTTTTGATTTTTCAAATTTTGTAAATGAAGAAAAAACTTTGTTTTATTATGAAAACTTTGACAAATTCAATAAAGTTTTCCAACTTTTGTAAATTTTGTAATAGAAAAGAACATCGTTTGATTATGAAAATTTCGAGAAATTTACTAAAGATTTCTCATTTTTTTCCACTTTTGTAAATGAAGAAAAAAACTTTGTTTTATTATGAAAACTTTGAAAAATTCATTCATTGAAAAATACTATAAGAATTTCCAATTTTGTAATTGAAACATTCATTGTTCATTTATGAAAACTTTGAGAAATTGTTTCATTAAGAGAACATTGAAAAAAAAATTAAAATTATTTGAAATTTGGTTATTGAAATTAATAGAATTAATCAATTTTATAACATTTTATTTTTAAATCACTTTCACACAAATATAAAAATATTGTCATAAATTTCAACCAGAAAGTTAATGATCACACAGTGACCAATTGAGTAATAAATCGTGAAACAAAAAAACAAAAGCACATGAATTTCCAACGCACACATTATTTCGTTGTTTATTTTCCATTGTTGTTCTTGTTGTTAATACTAGTAATTGTTTTTATTTTTTGTTTCACTGTGCATTTCGCATGAAATATGCAGAGTGAAAAATGCGCTCTCGCACTCACACACATATATATATTTTTTAGTGTGTTCATTGCAATGCAATTATCCGGTTTCCGAGCGTGCAGTTATTATTTCGTTTCGTCGAATTAATTTATTGGAATTAAAATGACGGAATATTATTAGATTTTCTGCTGGACGCGAAAAAAAAATAATTATTATCGAATCGCAGCATTTATATAACAAATGGTACAATCCTGCTGTTACGTGTACTCTTTTTTTTTCTTCTGCTGTTTTTGTTCCCATTTATTTAATTATGTTATTTATGATGTCACGTCCAACATTTTGTTTTTTTGTTGTTTTGAAATCGAATATTTCATCATGACGCTTTTTTTTTTGGAAATAGTCAACGCCAATAAAATGTGAAAATGATCACAGACAGCTTCGACATCCCAAATCAATCAATAAAAAAAATATATAGTGTGCTGTTATTATGTCATGTTCTGTGCGTTTCGTGTGTCAGGTGTTTTAGTTTGTCATTTGTTTTGTGTGCAGTTAATATTTAATATATATTCTTTTTATCAAATCAAATTTTTGTCTATAAATTTGATAAAATTCATAGTTTTTTTTTTACAGTTTATTTTGAATCACTAAAAATCTACCAACATTTATTTAGGAGGAATTAAAATTTTGAATGTTGTAATCTACGTTTCAAATTAAGAATATTTAAATGTTGTCCAGTTTAAAGTTGTTCAAAATTAAATCAAATTAAAGCCGAAAGTGTCACCTTTCTAACGACCCCCCACTGAAAGCTCTCTACCCTACGTCTGATGCAAGCTGTCAAAATTGACGTTACTGATTTCATTTTCACGTTTTATTTCAGGAGAAACGACGATTTTCGATGTCTTCAGTTTTTAGTGAATTACACGAGAACCGCTGAAGACAATTACATGATCTTACACTCAAATTAAAGCCGAAAGTCTCACCTTTCTAATGACCCCCACTGAAAACTCTCTACCCTACGTAATGATTTTATTGCATAATCAGGTTCGGAGTAACGTTGTGCCTTAAAGATTTCTTCTTAATTTATTTAGATAATTCTGAAATGTGTAATTTACATAATTAATACAAAATTAGGTCAGTGAAAACTCAATAAACTATACGATGTACACAAAAACATTCAACATCATTAGTTCCTTAATAAATATATATATATATATATGGAGTAATGGAGGGGAAAAACTCAATTATATTGTAATAGACCTAAACAAATCGACAAGATAATTTGCCTTGATAATGTCTTTCTATTCGAACGCAGCGCAAAACAATAGCCAACAAATCCAATATGACAGTTTCATTCATCCATTCTGAATCATGGTTCGGTTCTTTAACATCTTCCTAATTGCCTGAGAACATTATGATTAAAGCTGCACCCGCAAGATTTATCGAAACCCATGATCGCTGCGACAATACCACAATCGTCGCAGTCGTCCCCCCTTTTGGGAATTTCAAACAATGCTACTTAATGTATCGACGCGTAATAAATGCTTTCTCTCTCTCCTTGAGAAGCATAAAAGCACGTCGTTTGGGAGGTCTTAAATCAAGTGTTCCTTTTAGTTTTTAAGTGAGCTCGCGTCAATATGCACGAGCGGTGTTCTTTCAACTCAGAACATTTATTGATGCAATACAAAATTCTTTGGAAAATAAAATAACAAAACTTAATATTTCGATTAAGTTTAAAGTGTTTTAATTTAGTCTTAATGCAAATGTTTGACTTTACATTGTTTTTTTTTTAATTTAAGGCAGCGTTTTCCAAACTCTGAGACGCGCCTCCCTGGGGAGGCGTGGACTAGTGTAAGGGGAGGCGTGAATATTAGTAGTAGTGAGCAATTATCCAAATATCTGCTAAAGTATAGATACATTCCTGTGCTCTTATCCATATTGCTGTAATACGCGTCCAAAATTGAAAAATTGAAAATAGAACGTTCGAAAAACCAGTGTTTTCACATTTCATTGATTTACTCCAAAACTATAATAGATAGAATTAATCCAAAAGATGCACAAACAATATCGATACTTGCTAGATTCCCCAAACATTCAGCTTTCATA
>NW_017096960.1:0-10471 GCF_001412225.1 Nicrophorus vespilloides
ATTGACTGATGTAATAGAAATTACAAATGTGACATTTCTCAAAATGACAGCTTCTCTTTGTATGATCATGATTCCAATTAGAATTTGCAGTATTATCAAGTAATACTATTGGTACCATCATTAGTATTAGATATATCAAAACGATACCTTCTCCCGTATGATGTTACTAGGATTTCAATAATAGAGCAACTATATTTGTTTTTCAGTTTACACTCTTTGACAATTGACTGATGTAATAGAAATATCAAATTTAACATTTCTCAAAATGACAGCTTGTCTTTGTATGATAATAGCATGATTTCAATTAGAATTTGTAATATTATCACGTAATACTATTGGTACTCTAATTACTATTAGATATGTCAAAATGATAGCTTCTTCCCGTATGATGTTAGCAGGATTTCAATAATAGGGCAACTATATTTGTTTTTCAGTTTACACTCTTTGAAAATTGATTGATGGAATTGAAATGTCAAATTTGACATTTCTCAAAATGACAGCTTCTCTTTGTATGATAATAGCATGATTCCAATTAGAATTTGCAGTATTATCAAGTAATACTATTGGTACTATAATTAGTATTAGATATATCAAAACGATACCTTCTCCACGTATGATGTTAGTAAGATTTCAATAATAGGGCAACTATATTTGTTTTTCAGTTTACACTCTTTGACAATTGACTGATGGAATTGAAATGTCAAATGTGACATTTCTCAAAATGACAGCTTCTCTTTGTATGATAATAGCATGATTCCAATTAGAATTTGTAGTATTATCAAGTAATACTATTGGTACTATAGTTAGTATTAGATATGTCAAAACGATAGTTTCTCCCCGTATGATGTTAGCAGTAATTCAATAATAGGGCAACTACATTTGTTTTTCAGTTTACACTCTTTGACAATTGACTGATGTAATAGAAATATCGAATGTAACATTTCTCAAAATAACAGCTTCGCTTTGTTTGTTAATAGCATGATTCCAATTAGAGTTTGCAGTATTATCAAGTAATACTATTGGTACTATAATTAGTATTAGATATGTAAAAACGATAGCTTCTGCCCGTATGATGTTAGCAGGATTTCAATAATAGGGCAACTATATTTATTTTTCAGTTTACACTCTTTGAAAAGTGATTGATGTAATAGAAATATCAAATTTGACATTTCTCAAAATGACAGCTTCTCTTTGTATGATAATAGTATGATTCCAATTAGAGTTTTCAGTATTATCAAGTAATACTATTTGTACTATAATTACTATTAGATATGTCAAAATTATAGTTTCTCCCCGTATGATGTTAGCAGGAATTTAATAATAGGGCAACTAAATTTGTTTTTCAGTTTACACTCTTTGAAAATTGATTGATGTAATGGAAATGTTAAATTTGACAGTTTCTCTCTGTATGATAATAGCATGATTCCAATTAGAATTTGCAGTATTGTTAAGTAATACTATTGGTACTATAATTAGTATTAGATATGTCAAAATAACAGCTTCTCCCCGTATGCTGTCAGCAGGATTTCAATAATAAGACAACTATTTGTTTTCCGTTTACACCCTTTAAAAATTGATTGATGTAATAGTAATATCAAATGTGACATTTTTCAAAATGACAGCTTCTCTTTGTATGATAATAGCATGATTCCAATTAGAGTTTGCAGTATTATCAAGTAATACTATTGGTACTATAATTATGATGATGTTAGCATGATTCCAATTAGAATTTGCAGTATTATCAAGTAATACTATTGGTACTATAATTAGTGTTAGATATGTCAAGACGATAGCTTCTTCCCGTATGATGTTAGCAGGAATTCAGTAATAGGGCAACTAAATTTGTTTTTCAGTTTACACTCTTTGAAAAGTGATTGATGTAATAGAAATGTCAAATTTGGTATGTCTCAAAATGACAGCTTCTCTTTGTCTGTTAATAGTATGATTCCAATTAGAGTTTTCAGTATTATCAAGTAATACTATTGGTACTATAATTACTATTAGATATGTCAAAATGATAGCTTCTCTCCGTATGATGTTAGCAGGAATTTATTAATAAGGCAACTAAATTTGTTTTTCAGTTTACACTCTTTGAAAATTGATTGATGTAATGGAAATGTTAAATTTGACAGCTTCTCTCAGTATGATAATAGCATGATTCCAATTAGAATTTGCAGTATAGTTATACTATGAGTACTATAATTAATATTAGAAATGACAGCTTCTTCCCGTGCATGTTGTTAACAGGATACTAATCAGAACTGCCACATCATATTTCAAACGACATTAATGCTATTGGTACTAAGATTGGAAAATTCAAAACTGACATTTCTTCAAAATGACATCAGAATTTTCGATCAGATCATATATGTTTTTCCAATCGAGGAATGCGCGATTGTATTATGAAAGCGCGAGTTTTTGTCGTACGAAATGTATGTGGGAATAGGTTGGAATATATAATGTGGAAGAAGGAGATGAGAGACAGAGAAAAAAACTGCGCACTTCCAAAAGTGCCTCTTTATGCCGGATTACAGCGGACCGTGTTCACATCTGGACCAGTTCAGAGTATGATCGTAGGTCTACGATTCGTGATGGTCTATCATGACTTTTCGGTCGAATCTCCTTCGCCCAAGGTTACGAGGCGAACGAATCGCGAGGCCAAGGCCATTATTTAAAGCCGACCACCGGACCGAACCACGAAGAGATCCACAGTCAAACTTGCGCTTTTAATTCCTTCTCACCTCGTTTCACTATTATTCCCTTCGTATGTTTCTCTTTTTTTTTCCACTTCGTCCGTCTCGTTTTCTTCGTTTACTTACTTAATTAGAGATAATTGCGTCTGCGGATTTGCGTGCACGAGAAAGTTTAATTAAGTTTAAACTCGGCCGTCCGTATTTTTAATAAGCGATTCGTCGAGCGTTCATTCAACAACAAAAAAAACACAAACAACAATATTAAATAATAATTATATAATCTAATATCTAAATAACAATTAAAAATCTGTAAGTAATACTAATTAATAATCGTGATTTAACATTTTTTGAAATTTTTACATATCAATTTTTATTAGAATATCTCAAAAATAATAACTACAAAAGCTATTTAGTGTTAGTATTAGAATTGTCAAATTTGACATTTCTCAAAATGACAGCTTTTCCCTGTATGATAATATCATAATTTATCATCCAATCATAATTTGCAGTACTATAATTAGTATTAGAAATGTCGAAATGACAGCTACTCTTTCATAGGCTGTCAGCTGAATTTCAATATAATTTGTTATGTCTGCACATTATATTGATTTACTCGATATTAGTATTATACTTTGTATTAGTCAAATTTGACATTTCTCAAAATGACAGCTTTTCCTTGTATTACAATAGAAGGATTACAATCAGAATTAGCACTACTATTAAGTACTACAATTAGTATTTGAAATATCAAAATGACAGCTTCTCTTCATATGCTGTCAGCAGGATTTCAATGTAATTTGTTATGTCTATACGTTTAATTTAATTACTCGATAATTAGTATTAAACTTAGTATTAGAAATGTCAAATTTGACATTTATCAAAATTACAGCTTCCACTTGTATGACAATAGAAGGATTACAATCAGAATTAGCAGTACTATTAAGTACTACAATTAGTATTTGAAATATTAAAATGACAGCTTTTCTTCATATCATGTCAGCAGGATTTCAATATAATTTGTTATGTCTATACGTTTAATTTAATTACTCGATAATTAGTATTATACTTAGTATTAGAAATGTCAAATTTGACGTTTATCAAAATGACAGCTTTTCCCTGTACGATAATAGAAGGATTCCAATCATAATTTGCAGTACTATATAGTACAATAATTAGTATTAGAAATGTCAAAATGACAGCTACTCTTCATATGCTGTCAGCTGAATTTCAATATAATTTGTTATGTCTGCACATTATATTGATTTACTCGATATTAGTATTATAGTTTGTATTAGTAAAATTTGACATTTCTCAAAATGACAGCTTTCCCTTGTATGACAATAGAAGGATTACATTCAGAATCAGCAGTACTCTTAAGTACTATAATTAGTATTACAAATGTCAAAATAATGTAGCTGTCATTATACTTTGAATTAGTAAAATTTGACATTTATCAAAATGACAGCTTTTCCTTATATGATAATAGCAAGATTCCAATCACGTTTTATTGAATTACGTAATAACTACAGAAACTAATTAGATCATTCAAAACGCAAATTAAAGATAATACTGTAGTATTTCTAAATTCCCTTATACAAAATCTGTGGTATTTACTGTTCTCTTGTAATAAGCTGTCAAAGTTGAATATGTATTATGTTCACGTTTTCATCTAAAGGGGACATAAAATCAGATCTTCAATGATATTTTTTGCGAAAGGATGACTGTGTGGTAAACAAACGCACGTTTCGAAAGGCCAGTTCGTCGTGGTTAATTGGTTTCGTAATGGAACTTGTTTCACTTGTTCGCAGTTACCACACAAAACGCACTATTTATAACACCAGTTTTACATTTCATTATTTTCGTAATTGAAAACAATTTTATTTTTTATTTTTATACGTGAACAACATTTTTCAGTACATTTTTTTTTAATTTGTCATGTAAGTTGGAGAAATGTAATTAAGAAGATTTAAAATTTTAATTGTTGAACTTCTGTTGTTAATTACAAAAAATAAGATCGTTGATCCTAAATCAATTATTATGTGGAATGTAATAAAATTCGAAGAATCGTATTAATAAATGGTTTTGTCTTATCAAATGGAATTCAATTCTTAGAAAATAGCTGATATAGACAATCAACTAAACTAAATGATCAAAAATGTAAATATGTACAAAATATTAGTAAGTAAAGAAAAATTTATAGAATATTTAACAATTATTTTTTACTAAAAACTAATTTTTACTAATTTTATTTAATTAGAAATGAGTTATTTCAAGTATAAACATTTTTTGTGTTTTGTTTACATTTATTGTAAAAACTTACCATATTCAAATTGACATATGTTAACCTAATTGACAGACTTCATAACCTAACATCTTCAATGTCACTTAATGACGTTGACAAACATAACCTAAAATAATATCAAAAAATCAAATTGACATATGTCAACCTAACATTATTGTAAATGACAGATTACATAATCTAACATCTTCAATGTCACTTAATGACGTTGACAATCAAAAATAATCTAAAATAATTTGAAAAAAAAATGTTATTATTTCATTTCGAATTTGAACTTTATGTTATTTAACCTGATGTAACCTCTCTCACATAGAGACACAACCTAACCTAACATTGATATATAAATACTGTGTATATATGGAGAGCATACATACTACACACTTCAAGGGAAAACGATTTCTAATTTTAGAATCGTCGCTTTGCTTGCTTGCTTGTACGAGCGATTCAATTTATCGCGCATTTGCAAGGAAATTCTCGTCTCAAGGACCGATCTCAAACTGAATATCAATCACAATTACGGCGACCATAATAAAAATCATTGCATTATTCAAACGCAGAAAGTAAAAAATGATAAAATAATAAAGAAATAAATAACACAATGCTCAATTATTTACATTTAACATCAGGAAATGTAATTCACATAAATTATTAATTATGTTACATATATTATATAAAAAAAGAACGTCGCGTTGCGTAACTAGAACAGTCGATTTATCGATCCAATAAATGAGTTATGAAATCAATTGTATGTTAAAGTGGCCGTAAAAATGTCAGTTTTTTTATATAACATGATACTGGTTGATACAGAAGCGCACGAATGGAGAGAAACCTTCAGTTTAACGGATTATCTGTGTTGTGGATGTGTGTAAAATGAAAATTTTGATAAACCTACGTTAATAGAGATATTATTTCTATGTGTTTTTTTACATCTGTTGATGTCGACAGGTTTTATCTATTTGCAGCTGAACGTCATAAATGGTGTTCCATTTTTTGTCAGAAGGTTTATCCGAAGGATTGTTTTTTATTTACTTAGGCCTAATATTTTAATCTTCGTGTTAACATTTGACCTGAGGTTATTTAGTTTATTTAAAAAAAAATACAAATCACTACATTGATAATTATATTAAAGCTTTTGTCCATTCATTCAATACAGTATATTAAAATACTCTAAAATTAATTTAATTTTTGTTAATTTAATTGTTATTTTTTTTAAACCATATTTTAAATATTTTTTTAATAATTAGTTGTACTTTATTTATAATATAATGGTAAAAAGAATAGATTGAAACGTCAATCACTGACAGATCAATGAAGTGAGAAACGTCAATTCGAACTGTCAATGACGTTTCCAGTTGAAATGTCTATAACGTATGAAATATCATATTTTTGATAATTTATTACAGAAAAATTGTAAATGCCACAAATGTGTCAAAAGACTCATTGGAAAGGTCAATCTTTTATCTTTAATTTGCATATTCAATGATCTAATTAACGTGGATGGAATTAATTTATTGTTTGTTAACTTAATTTTTTTTTTAAACTATATTTTAATTTTTTTTTTTAATAATTAGTTGCACTTAATTTCAATATAATGGTAAAAAAGAATAACTTTAGGTAATTGACAATTGAAACGTCAATTTGAACTGTCAATGACGTTTCGAATCGAAATGTTTATGACGTATGAAATGTCATATTTTTGATAATTTATTACAGGAAAATTGTAAATACCACAGATATGTCAATCGACATATTGGAAAGGTCAGTCTTTAATTTGCATATTTGATGATATAATTATCGTGGGTGGCTCTCAAGTTATTAAAAGGGAACTAATAGAAAAATTGCCATATCTCGGTTATTAATTAACGTTACGTAATAATGAATATATCAAAAGATGCGCAATAGAAGATTCTCACAAATTAGCCACAAAATGTGTAAATAATACAAACATTTTTATAGACATTATTTTGCATGATTGCAAAACTTTTGTTATCAATTTGCTTATAAATATTTATTAATTGCTTTGGAAATTTCGGGTATCTTCTTGCACTTGTAATTGATTATCCGTGACCGTGTTTACAAAGCCGTCTCTCCTATATTGCGTCAGCGATGATTTGTGATTTTATAATAATAATAATGTGTGTGTGCAATATCGCTCCAAAAAAAACCGTACCAAAATATACGCGGATTTCTGTAAATATTTCTCCATGTTTTCCCAATTTCTTTTATATTTATACACTCAATCTCTCTCTCTATTTAGTTCCCAGTTTACGAATCCGATCTAATTTTGGCCACTTGACTTGCACGATAATTTTAGAACAAAAACTAAATTATGCATATATTTGTGGCGCTTGATTCATAACAAATGTATACAGTGTGAACCATTAAATCTGAAACTTCAGATGAATGACATTTGAAACGTCAACTCGAACTGTCAATGACGTATGAAATGTCATGATTTTAATTGTATGTTTAAATAATGACAACTTAACCGTTAATCAGAACTCTCAATTATTTAAGAAACGTCAATTCAAACTGCTAATGACATATGAACTGTATTTTTTTAATGGTTTATACAAAGAAAGACAACTGAAACATCAATCTGAACTGTCAATTACGTAATAACCTTCAATAGAACCTTCAATTAGAACTGTAATTAAAGTATAAAATGTCATATTTTTTAATGGTGTACAAAAAGGATGACAACTGAAACGTCAATTTTCAACTGTCAATTACGTAACAAACGTAAGAATTGTCATATTTTCTAAATAGAACGACTATAGAAACGTCAATTCGAACTGTCAATGACGTATGAAATGTCATGTTTTTTAATTGTATATATAAGCAATGACAACTGAAACATCTGAACTGTCAATTAGGTGAGAAACGTCAATTCCAACTGTTAGTGTTAGTATATATAAATAATGATAACTGAACCATTAATCCTAACTATCAATTACATAAGACACGTGAATTTGAACTGTCAATGACGTATGAAATTTCATGTTAATTTTTTAATGTTATATACAAAATAAAGACAACTGAAACATCAATCTGAACTGTCAATAATGAAATAAAAGTAAATTCTAAATGTTAATAAGCTATAAAATGTTAAATTTTTAGAACTATTTCAAAATTGAAACGTCAATGAAATTATGAAAAATCATGTTTATAAAGAGGATGACAACTGAAACGTCAATTTGAACTGTCAATGACGTATGAAATGTCAATGTGAATTGTTAAATTGTCAAATTTTGTAATATGACAGAATGATAATTAAAACGTCAATTCGAACTGTTAATGACATATGAAATGTAATTTTTTTAAATGCTTTATACAAATAAAGACAACTGAAACATCAATCTGAACTGTCAATTACGTAATAATATTCAATTAGAACTGTTAAAAACGTATAAAATGTCAAATGTCATATTTTTTTAATGGTGTACAAAAAGGCTGACAACTGAAACGTCAATTTTGAATTGTCAATTACGTAACAAACGTCAGAATTGTCATATTTTGTAAACAGAACGACTATAGAAACGTCAATTCGAACAGTCAATTACGTATGAACCATATATATATATATTGAAAATACACAACTGATAAGCACTTAATAAATATTATTGGTAGTGTTTTCAGATCGGATGATGTTTACAACTTTGTGTTTTTCTTAAATCAATTAAAATCGATTGATCATATGATTTCTAGATAGATGTCAATTCAATAGTTTTTTTTTTATTACTAATTAAAATATTTATTTGTATCAAAGCTGTGATTTTTATTATTTTTTATATCGGAATGGGATAAAAATTGACCATGAAAGTCCGGACGGAGAAAAAAGTTGATAACAAATATCTGTTATCGCGTGTCCTTCCAATGTATTTTTTTAAAGTTTGAATATATTCCGCAAATTTGATCAAAACAATGTACGATCATCTAATCCTTTTACTCTTAAGTCTCCAAAAAATCATCCAGATTTCAAATCTTAACTTGCACGTTTTTTGTTTCAATTTTTTTTTTGGCTTGTTTTTCGTAGTATGTGTAGATGTGATAAGGTTTGTTTATTTGGACCGACTCAGAGATTAACTTACTACAAAACACTCCAGTTTCTGTCTATTCAGCAAGAAGTGGCGTACACATAATATTGTTGTTACGAAAACCGATCGTCACTGAAAAATTACACTGCAGTTTTAATTGCAATTTCACCAGTTTTTTTTTCTTCTAAATGTTATTAGTAATTGGATTGTAAAGGATCTTTGTGTTTTTCCCATTTTGGAGTATATTTCAACACTGTTTCTTAAATGAACACAACATTTCAGTAGATATTTCATAAACATGTTTGCTTTTTATTTAAATCAAATAAATTTTAATTAATATTAACTTAATTACACATTTCTATATAAATTACTTATGAAAATACAAATTAATTATTCTAGTGAAATTAAAAAAAAAATCTACTTTGTCTTACACTTATTAATAAATTAAAGATTTAAAAAAAGTCTATAATAAAGAAGAAAATTCAAAATTTCTCTTTTGCAATTAAATTATTATGTTTTTTTAGTCATTGGAAAATATTTCTATTTTTGTAAGTTATTTGCATGTGATTTTGAAATATTCAAAAATTTGTATTTCTCCATTCAAATTTATTATTGTTTTTTTTTATCGTCATGTTGATTAAATAAATTTGTGGAACGCTGCAAAACACAATTTTTAAATACGAAATAAATCAATTTGCAAGGTTTTCGTATCGAAGCATTAAAATCAAGGCTGCCGAACCTTCTAAAAAAATAAACAAAACAAAACACACAACAAAAATAAACATGCAAACTTAATAACAAATTTGAAATAAATATGTTTTTTTTTTAAATTGGAAACGTAAAATGTCAGAAAATGAAATGTCATATTTTGTAATGGGTACAGAATGACAATTGAAACGTCAATTTGAACTGTCAATGACGTATGAAATGTTGTGTTTCTTAATGATATATAGATTTTTAAATTGGAAATATAAAATATTTAAAAGATTTTATGTAAGAATTTTTGTAATTTTAATGATATATAAATATAATGATAACCGATACGTCAATTTAAACTGTTAACTACGTATGAAATGTCATATTTTGTAATGGTACAGAATGACAATTGAAACGTCAATTTGAACTGTCAATGACGTATGAAATGTTGTGTTTCTTAATGATATATAGATTTTTTAAATTGGAAATATAAAATATAGGAAAAAATTGTATTTTCTTGTCAAATTTTTTGAAATATAAAATATGTAGAAGATTGTATTTTTTTCGTAGATTTTGTAATTGGAAATATAAAAATATGGTGAAAATGTGATTGTATTCCTTGTAAAACTTGGGTCTGTGACCCGGTTTGACTTCTGAGCTAACGGCTCTGTGCTGGTCGTTCGTTAGACTTCATTGCAAATGCAATTGATACCGTGTCCATCCCGTTTTAGAGACGAACGAAGATA
>NW_017096960.1:10480-65706 GCF_001412225.1 Nicrophorus vespilloides
TAACATTTGACTGCGAAGATAACCTTAAATATTCATTACTTAAGCGTGTTATTAATACAGCGTTTATTGCATAAATACTTTGTCTGTGGACTAATATCCTGGATGATATAATATGTGTTGTCCTTCTACTTTTTATTTATCCTTTGGTTAATTTTTTTTATTGTTTTATCAAATATTTGTAACTTTTTGGTTGTCAATATTCGAAATGTCATAAAAGAAGCGTTACTATTTTGTTTTGACATAATTTGTTTTCTGTTGAGGTTATGTCACTTTTATGAAATATTTGTTGTCCTTCTAGTCTTTATTTTTCTTTATCCTTAAATTAAAATTTATATTAAAGAATTTATTTTGTTATATAAAACATTAATAATTTGTTAGTTGTTAAATAGTCATAAAAGAAGCGTTACTATTTTGTTTTGACATCGTTTGTTTTCTGTTGAGGTTATGTCACTTTTATGATTTTTTTTGCCCTTCTAGTCTTTACTTTGTTTTACTGTTGAGGTTATGTCACTTTTATGAAATATTTGTTGTTTATTTTTCTTTATTCTAGGGTTAAAATTTATATTAATGGAATTTATAAACAAAATGTCACAAAAGAAGCGTGACTTTTTTTGACATCATTTGTTTTCTGTTGAATTTATGTCAATTTTCACGACTTTCAAATTAGTAAGAACCTTCCAAACTTTTATTGAGTTAACAAATTTCTTTGTTTATTTATACGTTTTGATCTATAATTGTACGTTTAGAAATCGTCGAACCTACGCGAAACGTAAACTCTTGACCTACAAATAAAATTCAACGTGTAAACATATCTACATTACATAAATCTTTCATCAATTCAATGTCTGCTTTACCAATGTTTTATAATTAAAAAAAAACTATATTTCGAATTCATTCATTCCTAATTTTAAGGCTAATTCACCTTTCAATTTTATCTTTTAAACATTTGAAGCCATTTTTTTGAGCAATAAATTGATATAACACATATTTTTATAAATTTTTTATACATAAAATGGATACTTCTAAAAGTGGTAATAATAATTATAATAACTTAATAAATTATCACAATTATTTTCTATTTTGAAAATTGTTCAACCTACGCAAAAACGTGTTTTCTTTTGAGCTACAAAATAAAATCATCATAAATATAACAGTATTATTTAAATTGTCTTTAATTTCCATTTCTGGTACGCCAATTAATACCGAGTGGAATAATTTGGAGAGATGAACTTGGAGATTAGATCATGGCGAGATTCACTGGAAATTGTTGTTCGTAAATTCGTCTGTGACTGCATAACAATGTTTCGAATGGAAAAGTTTTCATTTACATTTAACATTTTATTTAAGAAATGTGATGTCAACATAAATTTATAAAAATAATTTATACGAACTTGAAAATTAAATTTTAATGTTGCATAATATTGTTTATATTTTTGATGATGAAATTTCGAACATTAATTACAACACGTGCGTTAAAAATTATAATATTCCAAGCTTTGTCATGTAACTTGAAATACACATAATTTCAATGTAATTTAGAATAATTCTATAATTAAGTTATGTAATTGAAAACAAAAATATTTACAGCAAATTGTCAAATTTAAAAATGGAAATGAAAAATTTTAATTTCATATTTTTGTTTTAAATGAATTTAAGAATTTTGTTTCGTATTAATAAAATTTAAAGTAATATAAGTAAAAATTTGCAAATAAAAAAAAAATAATAATTAATTAGAGAAATGGAAACAATAAGAAAATATTGAATCTCCGTTTATATAAACACATCTTAAGTTAAGTTTTTAAGCTGACTTTGATGCAAAAATATAATTGCAATCTTCGCAGATTTCGTCGAATTGTTTTGCTGATGCCTTGAATTGACTTGCATTTTTTTTTCGTTCGTTAATTGACATTCGTTGCACTCCGAAACAAAGGAAGAAAAAAGTTTCCATTAGCGATTTGTGTTTAAATGTTTGTTTTTTCTCTAATGACAGCAAATTAATACTTCATAATTGATAGGAAAGTTTGGTTATTTACACAACGTTTCAATTAAATTCTGTTATAACGATGAAAAGTTAATAGCAAATTTGGTTATAACGACGAAATGTCAATATCAAACTTGGTTATAAATATATAACCTTAAAATTAAAATTACTTTAAAAATGAATCAAATTTATTTATGACGTTCATTAGAAATAATTGACAGTTTTGACGTTACATCATAATTGCAACTGTTTCTTGTTTCTGTTGTTTAACTGATGTCTTGGACACTTAAATTGACATTCGTCGCACTCCAAAAATAGTAAAAAAAAAGTTTCCATTGGCGATTTGTGTTTTTATGTAATGATAGCAAATTAATACTTCATAATTGACAGGAAAGTTTGGTTATTTACACAACGTTTCATTCAATTTTGATTATATATTCAATTTATTTAACCTTAAATCAAACTTATAACGTTAATTAGAAATAATTGACAGTTTTCTTCCTCGCAGTTTACGTTAATCATCTCACCGAAAGTACGTATTTTCTTAATACACTATCATATTTACACAATCATCATCTTGAAAGCAAGATTAAGAAAACGTGTAAATAAATTTCAAGATTTCGGAAAGATTCACTTACGAAATTCATATTATTCCAGTACATTCTGCTAATTTCAATTTTAAAAAATCGTCATATCTCAGTCATTAAGTAACATTATGTAACAATTGTTATATAATCAAAAGATGCGTAATAGGAATTGGTTTTGAAAAGTCGATATGAAAAAATTGTGTTTTTTTTTTTTTTGAAAAAATGTGAAAAAATTTAAATTTTTCTCAATAATTGATTAGTATTACATAACAGTAGTTATACCAGAAGATGCATAATAAAAAACGTTTCTGATGTAAATATAAAATATGTATAAAATTTTGTACTTTTTCAGTTAAATTAAAAAAATAAAAAATAAATTCTGTTTTTGAAAAATTTCTAATATTTTTTAAATATTAGCAATAATTGACAGTTTTGACATTACATAACAATTGTGACTGTTTTTTTGTTCAATTTATTTAACCTTAAATCAAACATATGACGTTAATTAGAAATAATTGACAGTTTTGACGTTGCATAAGAATTGCAATTTTTCGTAACACGTTTACTTATTTAATTGTATCGATTTAAATACTAATTACGATTTCTATAAACTATGCAGATTATGTGTTTATAACGTAATGAATAAAAATGCGGCAGCGATTTCAAGGATAAAAAAGAGTATGTTTAATTATTTAACACGATCATTGTTTTCTTTCTCGCTAATTGCGTCCAGCCGGCTTGTTTCTCCCAGGAAAAACGGACTTTCACTCGACGCATTTGATTGAAATCGCTTTTGGAAAAGCAACGCGGAAACGGCGCTTCTTTCAAATGAATGAAGCTACCTTACACTATACCAGTTTTGCGAAATGATAGAATTTGAATTTCGCGCCAGAGAATGACACGTGGCTGGCTGACAGGTGTCAACTGTTTGGAATACGGTAAACAATGCGTCTTTGGCAATGCGACCGTGAGACGCAAAAACTTTGACTTTTCAATTTATGTCCTTCTCTTTCTTACTTGCGTTTTCTTGTTTGTTTTTTTTTGGTCGTTTCGTCTGGAAAATGCTCGATTATATAAATAACGTTTATGCGAATCGCAATTCAAAAATCCGCGCATTACACGTTTCGTACGTGCAGACACAGACTAAAGTTTGCTAAAAATAAACGAGAGCTAAAATTCCTATTAGGAAAAGCGACAGAAAATCTTTTGGAAAATCAAAAATTGTAGTGTAAATGGAAATTATAAATTGTCCCAAACTGAAATTACTGAAATTTTGAAGTCAAAACTTAAAGTGATGTTTTTGTGTATTCATACTGACATTATTATTCATAATATTTATTGCAAAATTTCATAAATAATTACAGACAAAAACAATGTATTGCATCAAATTATATTTTTTTTTGTCAACATAAAATTTACGTCAGATTTGTGCAAGTTTTTATCATTTTATTATTATTAAAGCAAAAGGTGAATTGCATCATTTTTTTTTTGCAATTATTTAAATTATAAACATTGAAAATGCGATATAAACGTAATCTTATCTGTGACAAATACATACGTTTGGATGTGGTCAGACGAAGTGAATCAATTGCATCACGCGAGAGGAAACGAAAACATGTTGCATGTTTCCCTGATGTTTTCTGATGAAATATGTTGATTGTATTGGTAATCCATATTGTTTTCTTCCTCACAGTTTACGTTAATCATCTCACCTTTGACCGAAGATCCGAAAGTACGTACTTCTCTTAATACACTATCATCTTCACACAATCATAATCCTGAAAGCAAGATTAAGAAAACGTGTAAATGAATTTCAAGATTTCGAAAAGATTCACTTACGAAATTCGTATTATTCTAGTACATTCTGCTAATTCCAATTTTAAAAATCGTCATATCTCAGTCATTAAGTAACATTATGTAACAATTGTTATATTATCGAAAGTTGCGTAATAGAAAACTAAAAAAAAAAATATTTATTTTTTTAAATTATGAAAAATTTCAAAAAATTTCTCATTAATTAATTAATATTACATAACAGTAGTTATATCAGATGATGCATAATAAAAAAGCGTTTCTGATGTAAATATAAAATATGTATTACGTTTTGTAGTTTTTCAGTTAATATAAAAAAAATAAAAAATAAATTGTGTTTTCAAAAAATCTTTATTTGTTTTTTTTTTGTATTACATTTTTTTTTGTAATAAAAACTAAAATTAAAACTAATTAATAAAAGCATTTATAAAAAATCTGATGTCTAGTCTAAGTAAATGAAATAGGAAGACATTGCATTTTCAACTTTGACAGCTGATTACAGAAGAATGATAAATGTCACATACTTGAAAGTAGGTTCATTGAAAGGCCATAATTTTAGCTTTAATTTGCATATTCTATGTTGTAAGTGACAAATATAGTTATCAAATAATAAGATAAAATATGAAGACATGACAAAATTTGAAAAATGTCAAACATTAAATATCCTTACGCAATATTTTTTCTGATGTAAATATAAATTAATTAACAAAAGTTTTACAGTTATTATTGTATAAAATAATAAAAAATTGAAGTCTCGAAAAATTTGACAATAATTTAGAAAAATGACAAATCTGTAGGAATAACAATAGGAATATTTTTTAATTAATGAATACAACATTTCTAATTTTCCTAAAGTAAATGTTTCATCATGTTTCTTGAGCTGAACGACCGAAATACTAGTTGAATCAACGAAATATATACATCGATCGATCCATTCCTTTTGGATCCAATTTATTTATAGTTGTTCCAATGCTTCGATTGATTGATAGTGTAGATTCGTGTATGTAGGTATATAGAAGATGGTTTTTCGTATCGGGATTTTGGCTGAGGCTTTGGCAGAGCCTCAATAGTGTTTCTGTTTAAAAATAATCGGGGAGGTCAATGGTTTTCCCCGAGCTTAGACACATACATACTTACAAACTTACATAAAAACGACGATGCACACGGACAGAACTATTTCGGCCTGAGACACGGAAGTCGGAGACTCCCCTGCAATGGTACAACACTGGTGTCGGAGACCCCCGCGACTTCGCCGAAGGAGGAGAGAAGGATTCAATATCAAGCTTATTTTTAGAATGCGTTTTCTTCTACTCACCACATCGGCCAACACGCGCCACCTATTCTTAGACCCCATTCGAATCCGGGATGGTTTTTCGCTATTCCAAACGAAATTGTTATATTATACTAAAGAGAAATCGTCGTCGTGATGGGTGGTTTTTACATATTCTAAATTTAGATCAATTTATTTATTGAAGAATGTAAATTGGAAATTCCCGGAAAACTAACGAACACGCACGTATTTATTCGGTAGATTCGAAGATTAGTATATAATAAATATTCCAGAAAGTGTTTAAACTTTGATGTTGAACTGTTTTTTGTTTTAATGAACTTATTAATATGACCAGTATAAACATTTTTTGTCAATGACGTAAAACTCCAATTTTAATGACGTAAATGTCAATGACAACTGTCAAATATTTGTTTTGACATTTATATAATACAATGAGACATCTATGTATAAAAGTAAAATATTGTATTAGTATTAATAAATCTTTGTCAGTGACATTATTGGAAGTCAATCACTACTCAAATTTCATTGTAGGTTAAGTTGTCTCTCATATAATTGTCAATGACAACTATCAACCATTTGACATTAACGTTTATCTTTATCTACATTACAACCATTGACAATTCAATATTCCATTTAGTTCAATCTTTAAAAAAAAGTAGTGAAGTTCACTGAGAGACAACTTAATCTATAAAATAATTATAAAATTAGAGAATTTATCAGAAAATAGAATTAGAATTAATCCTAGGAATTAAGATAATATTGCCATTTTTTAAATAATTATGGACATATAAAATGACACATCTATATATAAATGAAGTACATAATTTGATAAATGTATAATGTATGACGTTTATTTTACTTCAATTTTTGCTAACTTTTATTCTATTGTAGGTTAAGTTGCTTCTCATAAGTTGTCATTGCATAAATGTCAATAGTATCAAAAAAATGACTTTGACATTTATGTGACGTTTATCATTACCTACTTTACAGCCATTGATAATTCAACATTTTCTTTAGTGAATTTACATATATTTAATCAGATGACAGAGAGAAAACTTAACCTATAATAAAATTAGATAATTAATCAGAAGATTGATTTACAATTAATTAATTATACTTGATTAACAATCAACTTTTTTTATCAATGATGTTTATGTCAAACTTTACTACTCCAATTTTATTTTAGGTTAAGCAGTCTCTCATAAGTTGTCATTGACGTCAAATGATTGATAATAGCAATGAAAACTATCAGACATTTGACATTGACGTTTATGTGACGTTTACGTACTTTTGACAACTATTGACAATTTAATTATCCCTTTAGTTCAATCACTCAGAAAATAGTGAAAATAAAATTATAGAATTTAACATAAAATAGAATTCAAATTAATTCTAGAAATATAATATTGGTATTTGAAAAAATAAAGAGATAAAAAATGAACACTTTTTTAACTACTTCAATTTTATTTTATGTAAAGCTGTCTCTCATAAGTTGTCATTGACGTCACATGACAGCTATTGACAATTAAATATTTCCATTATTTCATTCACTGAAAATAAAATTAGTGAATTTATCATAAAATAGAATTACAATGAATTAACTTTTAAATTTATTTTTATTTCATTAATTAAATCAATAATTAACAATTTGTAAAATCACTTTTATTTCGTTAATGAAACCTAACGATTCATTACTTTTTTTACTAATGTTATTCCTTACAACCTCATTCATAATCAATGTGTTAGGACAATGACCTTTCCATCTACATCCACACTTCTCTCAATAATTTTCCTGTTATTCACTGAATCTTTCACAGTTTAATATGAAATAATAATAATATTACTTTTTATTAACTCAAAATGTTGTTGTTTTTTTGCTGTATTTTATTTAAACCTTGAGTGCATTCGAACCATGAATCTATGATTGCATTGTTTTCCAAATACAATACGCTATTGACCTGCACTTGCATTTTTTCTATTTCTCCTCCATTAAAATGGATATCCATGAACACTTTCATTTATTTTTATTCAATTTATTCCTCAAACAAAGATATAAAAAAAAACGAATGCATTTCATTTATTTTATTATCAATCATTCATTTCAATATTCAATTGTTAGATTTGTAAGGCAAAATTTTCAATTGAATTTTTAACGCCACGTCATTATTAATAACATTTCTGTTA
Organism: Nicrophorus vespilloides; assembly: GCF_001412225.1. Taxonomy (NCBI): domain Eukaryota; kingdom Metazoa; phylum Arthropoda; class Insecta; order Coleoptera; family Silphidae; genus Nicrophorus; species Nicrophorus vespilloides. Next base: position 18,336 of record NW_017096960.1, read on the forward strand.
TGCAATCAGACATATATAAAATAAGAAAAAAATAACATTTTTTTAAAAAATCTTTTTTTGTTATGTCATGTAACTATTAACAACATTTCAATGACTCATTATATAATACAAAATGCATTTAATGCATTTTCTATACGTTTTATATGAGCATTAAATAGTTTATTACTTTCCTTTTTACTTATTTTATTTTTTTTTCCTTTTATTCGAATCTTAAACTTTATTGATTTCAACGTCGCACGACGATTGTTTGTGCGACTTAAATATCGGCACGTAAATGAAGGAGTGCCGAGGTGGAATTGAATATGGATTACACGGATTGTATCCAACGATGTTGGAGAAAATAAGCAAAAAAAGGAACAGACACGAAGAAAGATACGAAGGAAACAGAAAAAATACGATCGTGATTTTTAAATAGATTCGCTCGCTCTTACATAATTTCTGAACACTCACAAAAGTTCACATTTCAACACTTGACCTGAACTCTGTATTACTTTAATACACAGATATAGCGATTTTTTTTACAATATTTTACAAAATATTTCATTTATTTTTTAAATTTTATAATGTAACATGAAAACTGTAAATATTTTAATATATTTTATTACTTCATAACAAACAGTATTAAATTGCGCATCTTTTGATATAAGCACCATTACCTAATGTTAATTAATGACTGAAATATTGCAATTTTTCAAATTTTGTTTAAGTGTTCACTTTTTATTTAATTATTCAATTACCACAAATTCGAATTATATCACTATATAAGTAAATTAAAGATAAAATTACGGCCTTTCCAATGAGCCTAGAACCAGATCTGAGAAACTTATGGTTTTCTTGTAATAAGCTGTAAAATTTTCAAATTTTTAAAAAAAATATAAAAAAAACTGCCTTCTATTACGCTTCTTTTGATATAACCGTTGATGCGTAATTTTTAATTAATGACTGAGATATGGCGATTTTTCGATCGTATTAAAAATATTCTAGTTTCCATAAAAAATTCTTAGAAATTAAACTCCATCTGCTTCCTGTTTAGAGCGCATCAATAATAACACGATTTTTTTTTACAATATTTTACAAAATATTTCTTTTTTTTTTGAAATTTTATAATATAACATGAAAACTGTAAATGTTTTAATATATTTTATTATTTCATAACAAACAGTATTAAATTGCGCATCTTTTGATATAAGCACTGTTACCTAATGTTAATTAATGACTGAGATATTGCAATTTTTCAAATTTTGTTTAAGTGTTCACTTTTTATTTAATTATTCAATTACCACAAATGCGAATTATATCACTATATAAGTAAATTAAAGATAAAATTACGGCCTTTCGAATGAGCCTAGAATCAGATCTGAGACACTTATGGTTTTCTTGCAATAAGCTGTCAAATTTTAAAATTTTTCAAAAATATAAAAAAAATATTATATTTTATGATTACATCAGAAGCTGCCTTCTATTACGCTTCTTTTGATATAACCATTGTTGCGTAATGTTAATTAATGACTGAGATATGGCGATTTTTCGAGCGGATTAAAAATATTCTAAAGTTTCCATAAAAAATTCTTAGAAATTAAACTCCATCTGTTTCCTGTTTAGAGCGCATCAATAATAATACGATCGCTTTTTTGATAGATCCCACCTGCCCTTAAACATCAAAAGAATGCGTTTCTAAGAACAAAATTCGAAGGAATATCTGCACACAAAACATTGACTTCTTGCAATTACTCTAGAAATTACAGAATCAGTTGAATACAGAGCGAGTACAAGTTTTTTTTGTTTATCGTTGCCTCGGGAGGAATGTAACGAACAAGACGAAAATAAAATGAAGAAGTAAGAAAGAAAGAAAAAAAATATGTATGCATGTGTAAATTGAGTTCCATTTTGAGAGGCACGTACGTCAAAAGAAGCATTTAATTAATGTTTATTTACGAAACCCGTTACTTAAACTAGTACAAATCTTGTTGGATGTCGCTCGTAATGGCCTTTATATAATCTATATAATGCGGGTAAACTGCGTTCTGTTCGGATCACGTTCACGCTTCTAATCGATGCATTATTTATTGTTATTATTATGTATGCATGACATTTCTTAAGATACAAACGTTGGGAATTCTTAAGCTCATTAATATTATGCCCTTCTTATTATAAACTCCGTGGTAAATAAATAACTGATCTATTAATATTTATGTAATGAACAATGGAGGAATTTTCTATTGTGTTTTGTAGTTGATGTTTTGAGATAAATTGATGAAATTCGTGGTTGATAATCAGGTTTAGATATAAAACCTCTTAACAATTTTAGATAGAATTCTGTTGGAAATAATGAAATTTCTAATCTCTAATTGATGTAAAATGTATGTTTTATATTTTATTTGACGTTTTGAGATAAATTAAACAAATTCGTGGTTGATCATTTTTTAACAAAATTGAAAGAAAACTTTGTAACAAATATTAATGCTAATATTATAACAACTTATGAAGTTTATAGACTTTAATTAATGAAAAAAATAGATTTTGTTCGTTTTTTGACGTTTTGAGATAATTGAAGAAAATCTTTGGTTGATAATCTGAGTTGACAGGAAACCTCCCAACAGTTACTAATACTAATATTATTGGAAATTATGAAGTTAATAGAGTTTAATTAATGAAATATGTAACTGATTTGACATTTTGATATAAATTGAAGGAATTTGTGGTTGACAATCAGATTCTAACAATTATTGATAATAATACTATTTGAGATTATGAAGTTACTAGTTATTTTAATTAATAAAAAAAATGTATGTTTTATGCAAGGCAATAGTAAATCAACACTTTAATCAATTAATTACATTTATTATCAACAATTAACGAAACAGAAAAAATGCTTAAATAGTAGAGCAATTAATTGAATAATTTATATAAGATGTAGTTTATGAAAGTTAAGCACCATATGTTGCAGATATTACTTTGAATGGGATAAATTGAGTTACAAATGTTTATATAATTCTAAAGCTATTTGGTTGATAATCAACCAAATGCATACAGAACATATACAAAATATTAAGTTAATTATTTGTAATTGATAACAAGTCTATTAAAAATCATTACTCAAATTAATCAATTGACTAAATTATCAAAAATGTAATATTTTTGAGCAAAAAATAAACAAATTTCAAAATTCAAATATTTAAAAAAAAAAATATTTCTCCATTAACATTCATTATAATACAAAAACAATAACATGTAAAGGGTGTCCCAAAAGTGTCAAATTGTTTAGTAAAGTGTCAAATTATTTGTTTTTTTTGGGCCACAAATGGCGGCAAATTCAAATCTTGCTTTAATTTTGGGACACCCTTTATTTCCAATAAACTTCTGATAATTACAATTGTTTTAAATTGTTGTATAAAAAATTAATTGTTCTTGCGCTCTTGATTATTATTTTTTTATTTAAGGTTACTTCAGTGCTGTTACGCAAATATTTGCGGATCTTATCTTAGAAGAATGTGTTGATGATGATAAAAATGTGTAAATTAAACTTTTACGTCTGGATTCTTATAATAACAATAATTTTCAATGTTTCCTATATAAACTGTTCTTTTTATTGAAACGCAATTCGTTTAATAATGCGGGAAACGTAATTTTTACGTAATTACGTAATTTTTCAATGATAAAATGCAAAAAAACAAATATGTTTACTTCTCTACTATTCCAACAAAGTTGTTTTTAATTTGTGTAATTTAATGTAAATTATTGTTGATTCATGAAAAATTTTCAACTGATAAAATAATCGAATGATTTTAATTATTATATTTATTTAAACGTAGATTATTAATTGAAATATGTGGTATTATTAATGGTATTATTTGAATGAAAAATCGCAGAAAGTATTAAAAAAAAATCTTGAAATTATTTGAGAAAAACTTAGTTTGTAAATTTATTATTTTGGTTTTTTTTTTTGGAAAATATGAGAAAAATTATAAAAAAAATATTTAATTAAAGTAAAATTGTCTTAATATGAATTATACGAATAAAAAGGAAACTTTTTTTGCGAAATTAGTGTTTTATTCAATTGTTTGATGTTTTATTCAATTGGAAACAAAATTATTAATTTTACAGACGGAATTTTGTATCATCTCATTAAAATTAGGTTATGTTCCTAAATTTAGCTTTTGTTTTTTTAATTGCATCATGGGAATAATGAATAAAGTTTTATTTGTTTTGCTTAAACCTAACCTAAATATAAGAAAATAAATATAAAAATAAATCCCTTACTTATTTTCACTCGTAAAACAATATTATTGTGATTCTATTATTTATAAATAAATTTATTTGTACAAAAATACATGAATCATCGTTAATAACATAAAAAAAAGTAGAATGCAATGAAAGGTGTACGAATCCATAAAATGATTAGTCATCCTCTATTTTAGGAGTTGCACCATATTTTACATGAGGAAGTTTTTTTAAGTAATTTTTATTGATTTATTATTATGAGTAATATCATTATTTTGATGCCAATTGGATATAATACGATAAGTTTGGTTAGGATTTATCACCCATTTACAAATATTTCTTGCTTGACTTTTTTTTCTATTTTTAGACTTGGATCATAATTAGCAAGAGGAAGATTTTTTTTTTCAAGTAATTTCTATTGATTGATTTATATGAATAATATATTTATTTGTAAGGGGTTTTGATGCCAATTGGATGCCCATTTACAAATATTTCTTGCTTAACTTTTTCTCTATCTTTGGAGTTAGATCATATTTTGCATGAGGAAGTTTTTTTTTAATAATTTTTATTGATTGATTATTATGAGTAATATCTTTATTTTTAAGGGTTTTGAAGCGAATTAGATATAATACGATAAGTTTAGTTGGGATTTATCACCCATTTACAAATATTTCTTGCTTAATTTCTTGATTAATTTCTTTGTTATTTCTACATTGAAATAAAATTTATGATAAAAAAAATAATAATTATTATAAATTTAACATTTTAGTATGAAATTTAATTATGATTTACTTCAATATAAACTTCAATATAATTCATATGTTTTTATTTGTAATTTTCGTGTTCGAGGGAAATAGAGTGAATTTACGATTTCGCCATTTCTTATCTAATCATTTAAGTGGATCAACGCAGGCAGCTCCAACATGGAAGAACTTACTTTGCGGTCAATAATCTCGAAATATATTTAGAATACAGCAAAATGCTTATAGATAGAAATTTCAAAAAAAAAGTTTGAAAATTATATTAAAACGAACTCATCTTACAGATAATAACAATCATTTTTAATCGATTTTGCAAAAAACAAATATAATTGCAACAGATTTTGAATCAATTTCGTTTGAATTTCACGAATTTCGTTGGATTTAATAATGAATAGTATACGATTTACGAGAGCGAGAAAATTCTAGCTCGAGTTGCGTAAGGGACTTTGGGGAAACGGCGCGTTTTACGATGTGTTTTTAGAACAAGTTTAAACAGATAATTTTGAAAATATTTATGAAATTTCATTAATTTATTTAATCGATTTGCATTTGTAATATGGAGTTTACAGTCCGTTTTCTGATATGATGTAATTTCTTACAATGTTTGTGTAATAGTTCTTTAAAAAAAATGAAATTTTGATCGAATTTTGTTGAAATTGAAAGCAATCTTTTTAACATATTTTTATTTACAACATTACTACTTTATATAAAAACATAAATTTACTCTAAAATGTCTTATTTTTTATGTATTCTAGATATATTAGGTTTGTACTAGAAAAATAGGCCAAAATGAAAAATAAAACGGATTTTTTTTAAAAATATTAATTAATTTATTTAATCGATACACATTTGTAATTTGCAGTTTACAAACCGTTTTCTGCTATGATGTAATTTCTTAAAATATTTGTCTAATAGTTCTTTAAAAAAATGAAATTTTGATCGAATTTTGTTGAAATTGAAAACAAATATTAGAAAATTGTGATGAAATTCTTAACTTTTTTTTACATATTTTTATTTAAAATATTACTACTTTATATAAAAACATAAATTTAATTTAATCAATTTGCATTTGTAATTTGGAGTTTACATTCCGTTTTCTGCTATGATGTAATTTCTTAAAATAGTTGTGTTATAATTCTTAAAATAATATGAAATTTTGATCGATTATTGTACTTGAAAATATAAGAAAATTGTGTCGAAATGTATTAAAAAACAACTTTTTACATAGAGTAAAAAATTACTACTTTATATAAAAGCAGAAACTTACTTTTATATTTAGATTTAGTTTACTTTAAAAAAAGATTAAAATCTTTGAAATATTTCTACAAATTTTTTGAAATTTTTCTAAAAATTAATGGAGAAATAAATATTTTTACCTTATTTTTAATTACATGTCTAATTATTTATTTAATTGCATTAAAACACGTAATAAAACAATAAACAAAACTTTTATTTCACGTTATTTAATTGATAAATTAATTTTAGATTATTCTATTTTCGGAGTCATAAATTCTGACGCAATAAACGTTAATACAATGAAAATTCATGTAAAACCATGCAAATTGTTTTAAAGTAATTCAACAAAACAAATAATTGTAATAGATTCAATGAAATGAAACCATAATTTCTCAAAGTTAAAATATATTAAGCAAACTTTTTATATTATTGATTTTCCTCGATGTGATGCAATAACGTCCAGTTTTCTGACGCAATACTCTATATTTAATACACATGTAGAAAACACAACATTTTCTTCATATACTAAATTGACTTTATTTTGGTTTTAAGTAAATCATTCATCAATTTTAATATGATTGATTTTGGTTTAATAACCAAAGATTCTGACACTTTTATATATTTAAATTCACGTAAAGTTGCGGAATTGATAAACCAATTTGCGTATTAATTAATTAACAGAAATTTGAATGAACCTCAATTTATATTTTATGGTTTCATCCATCGATTTTTGATCAAATCCGAATATAAATTTATATATATTTCTGATGTAATATAAATGGAATAAATGAAATTTTATGAAATGTTTGACTATGAAAAATCATTACAAAAAAATCTAACAATTATAATTGGTATATGAAATAATTAGGTGTACCTCAAGGCAGTTTTCTCTAAATAATCTTATTTCTATGAAAAAATAAGTTGTATAAAAAACTTATGGTTATTATAAAATACATAATAAAACGGTTATTTTTAGTAGAAGAAACTCGAGTTTTCATTTTATCCCATACAGAGAAGGTTGTCTATTATTGGAATATAGGAAATTGCACTTTAGACCTAACCAAAAAAAAAAAACGAAAATTTTCATTGTTGTTGATTTTTTCTTCATTTTAGCGATGATTTACTAATAAAAATGTTGAAAATAATGTAGTAAAAGTGTATAAACACAGTAAAGAAACGTGCGCATTTCGAGTTTCAAACAAATAATATTTTTCTCCGTGTTTACGTTATGTAAAAAGTCCGAGCTTTTCTTGTTTCATTCAAAAAATTTTATATTTAACAGTTATTAGATTTATTTTTTTAATTTTCTTAATTGCTGTGTCTGTAATGCCTTTAATTTTACTTATAAAAAGAAGCGAAAAAACAATTTATTACAAGTTGTCCATTTTTTGCAATGTTCTTAATAGAAATATCAAATAAATGACAATAGGTGTGTCTGTAATGCCAGTAATTTTACTTAGAAAAAGAAGTGAAAGAACAATTCATTACAAGTTGTCCATTTTTTGCAATGTTCTTAATAGAAATGTCAAATAAATGACAATAGGTGCGTCTGTAATGCCTTTAATTTTACTTAGAAAAAGAAGTGAAAGGACAATTAATTGCAAGTTGTCCATATTTTAACAATTTTCTTAATAGAAATATCAAATGAATAACAATAAGTGTGTCTGTAATGTCTTAAATTTTATTTGTAAAAAATAGCAAAAAAGTGATTTTAAAACTAAGTTTTCAAATATGTTTCTACTAATTTAAAAACAAATGTTTCTATATTGTTGTGTTTCTTTTTGTTGTTGCAGGGAAAAGACGTTCAAATTCGAAAAACTAAAAGAATCGACAGAGACCCTCACGACTACGATAACGGTTAGTAATTGTTACTTTTGAAAACAAATATTATTTATGACTAATTACTATAATTAACATTTTTTTACACATTAACTATCTGCTTTTTTTAATGAAACTGTAAACAACATAGTTTTTTTTTATGAGACGCAGCAATAATTGCTTTCGAAACGTTTCTTTTCAAAAATTGATATAATATTAATTTTTCTGTTGTACCTTGATACAATTGAGTTTCTCACAAGTAAATTATGTTTTCATTGAATTAATAACTTACTATAGTCCCAAGTACACAGCCTTGGGGTACATTAATAAAAAAATAAATACTGATTAAAATTGTAGCTGAATTACATAACATTTTTGTGTTAAAATCAATACCAATTCGATGTAGTCCCAAGTACACAGCCTTGGGGTACATCCGATTTTGTTACTAATAAAGTCATAATAAATACTATTATAATTAATCAACATTTTCTTTTTATAAAGAACCTACAACTATTTTCATGTCATTGCTACTTTCACTGTTGTTCCAAGTACATTTCCTTGGGGTACAACTTACAACATTAATGAAATCAATCAAAATTTCCAATAAAAAAAATCGATTTTTTTTATACATTATCCAATAATTGTTGTATGTAAACTCGTTTTTAACTTCTTATGTTTTTTTCTTTCTGTTCACTAATTTAAATGTTATTTCGCTTACGTGAAAGATGATACATTTGCTGAAGTGGACAATGCTGAACACGCAATCACGACGAAGTATTATTATGCACGTGTCCAGATAATATTATTAAAAGCAACTGACATTGAGAACTTGTTTACAATAATTTTAAGGAAAAGAAAAACGAAAAGCAAGAAAAAACGTAAGAATTTTATATTCTTTTATTGAAATATAAAATTTAATTAATTGCAGTTTAATTTATATTAAATATAATTTACACTCTTAATTATTGAAAACAATTTAATTTAATTGGAACTTATTTACTGGATATTGATTTCAAATATTGTTAATAGTTTTGTTAATTAATCTTAGAATGTACTGAATTTCTTTAATTAAACGCTTTTTATATAACATTTATAGAAATTTGTGATCGGAACTTACATTCTGGATGTTCTTTAAAAATTGCGTTAGTTTTAATCTACTATTGTTTTTTTTTTATAAATTAGAGCATCAAAATTATCCTAATTATTGATATTTAAAAAATACTTGAAATTACTTCAGAAATAGAATATAAATGATTTATGACTGAAGTTTTGTTTTTCACGGATCACTGGAAAACAATAATTTAGCAGTTATGTTAAGGTCACTGCAGATGTTTTCAATTTATTTTTACGACCTTTTAACAAGTTTACGTTAAAAATGCTAGTGTAAATAAGTAGTTTGAAAATTGATGAAAATCATTGAAAGTGAGTCAGAAACAATCCGATTTTTGCTGAACGAATCACCCGGTATGTATTATTTAGTGGCAATTATCGTAACATTTCCAGCGCGTTGCATCAGGTCGCCGAGATTACGTAATGGTCGGCCGGCAGTCGGATGGAGATTACACGGTTTCTGGGGCTACACGAAGGGGTTTCTCTCGTTTTACTTTTTTTCCTCTCTTTGTTCCCAATTCCCTTCCCTTTTCGTCTCTGCACTTTTTATTGCGCATATATAGAACTCAGAAGGATGGGGGGAAACAAGTGAACAGTGGAGCAGGAGAGAAACATACAAAAAAAGAACGAAGAGCGGAAAATACCGAAAGCCGAGGGTGGAAAAGTACCACAACGGACGCCAATCGGATCACAACACATAGTAAGCACCGTTGCCATGTCCTCACTAAAAAACCTTCAAATCTGCTTTCAATTCTTTCTTCAGCAATCTTTAATAAATTGAAAATTATACTAGTTACTTAGCAGATTTGACACTTCAGTTGACAAGTGAAATTGACATTATTTTTGACAGTTCTAATTGACGTCTTCATTAACAATTATTCGAAAATTTCTAAGCTATATAGAAAAGATGAGACAATCTTTGAACAATTGACGTTTTTATTATCAATTCAATTTAGATTGACAATTCCAATTAACGTTTTTATTAACAATTCCAATTGACGTTTTGCTTGACAATTTCCAATTAACATTTTTCCTGTTAGTAGTCTATAAGTAGTCTATAAGTTAATAAATAATAATTTTTAGAAGTCACAAGTATTGAATAATAATAATAATTGACGTTTATAATTCTATTTAACGTTTTGATTGTCAATTTGGTGTTTCCAATTGACATTTAGATTGACAATTCTAATTAATGATTTTTCATTGACAAGTCCAATTGACGGTTTCCTTTTTAATTTCCAAATTTTGTTTTTGCTGACAGTTATTTGACAATTCGAATTGACCGTCAAAAACGTAAATTTCCAATTAACGTTTTTATTGACAAATCTAATTGACGTTTTGATTAACAATTCCAATTGATGTTTTTATTGAAAATGTCCAATTGACGTTATTATTGATGTTTATGTGCAAGTTGATAAATTTTATATCCCAAATAATCCAACCTTTAAACAATTATAATTGACGTTTTTATTGACAATTGAAATTGACAGATTTGATAATTCAATTGTCATTTTGTTTGACAGTTCTAATTGACCCCTTCATTAACAATTGTTCGAAATATTTTAATCTTTATATAAAAGATTAAATTTTGGGACAATTGACGTTTTTATTATCAATTCTACTTGACATTTAGATTCATTAACAATTCTATTTGAAGTTCTGATTTTCAATTTGACTTTTCCAATTGACGCTTAGATTGACAATTCCAATTAACGATTTTACATTGACTGATTAACAATTCAAATTGACGTTCTTATTGACAATTTCCAATTGACGTTATTATTGATGTTTATGTGCAAGTTGATAAATTCTATATTCTAAATAATCCAATCTTTAAACAATTATAATTGACGTTTTTATTGACACTTGAAATTGACAGATTTGACAATTCAATTGAAATTATGTTTGACAGTTATAATTGACGCCTTTATTAACAATTGTTCGAAAGATTTTAAACTTTATATTAAAGATTCAATTTTGAAACAATTGACATTTTTATTATCAATTCTACTTGGCGTTTAGATTCATTCACAATTCTATTTGACGTTTTGATTTTCAATTTGATGTTTCCAATTGACGCTTAGATTGACAATTCCAATTAACGATTTTTCATTGACTGATTAACAATGCAAATTGACGTTTTTATTGACAATTTCCAATTGATGTTTATGTGCAAGTTGATAAATTCTATATCCTAAATAATCCAACCTGTAAACAATTGTAATTGACGTTTTTATTGACAACTGAAATTGACAGATTTGACAATTCAATTGACATTATGTTTGACAGTTCTAATTGATCCCTTCATTAACAATTGTTCGAAAGATTTTAATCTTTATATAAAAGATTCAATTTTGGGACAATTGACGTATTTATTATCAATTCTACTTGACGTTTAGATTAATTAACAATTCTATTTGACGTTTTGATTGTCAATTTCCATTTAATGTTAAATATTTGTGTGCAAGTTGATATGAGATCCAACCATTGAACTATTATAATTGACGTTTATATTGACGTTTTGATTGTTATTTGATTGTCAAATACAAAATGACGTATTTATAGATAATTGTGAGAAATTTATTAAATTCTTTATGACACAATTATAATTCACGTCAATTTTTATTGATGTGTGCAATTTAATAGAATCTATATCCTAAATAATCCAACCTTTAAAAAAATATAATTGACGTTTTTATTGATAATTGAAATTGACAGATTTGACTTTTCATTTGACATTATGTTTGACAGTTCTAATTGACGTCTTCATTAACAATTGTTCGAAAGATTTTAATCTTTATTTAACAGATGAGACAATTTTTAGACAATTGACGTTTTAATTATCAATTCCACTTGCATTTTAGATTTATTAACAATTCTATTTGAGGTTTTGATTGTCAATTTCCAATTGATGTTAAATATTTGTGTGCAAGTTGATATGAGATGCAACCTTTGAACTATTATAATTGACGTTTTGATTGTCATTTGATTGTCAAATTCAAAATGACGTATTTATAGATAATTGTGAGAAATTTATTAAATTCTTTATGACACAATTATAATTCACGTCAATTTCTATTGATGTGTGCAATTTAATAAAATCTATATCCTAAATGATACAACTTTTGAACAAATGTATTGACGTTTTTACTGATAATTTCAATTGACATTTTGTTGACAGTTATATGAAAGTCATTGAATTCAATAACCTCGATGAATCCATCTTTATCAGAAACAATATATAGTGAAAATACTTAAAAAAAATGTAAACAAAATGAAATTAATTAATGCAACTATTCCATTTTATTCCACACAAATTCTAGGCTTTTTTCGCGCTAATTGAACCTGACAAAAAAAAAGAATACATAAACACTCGATAGTACAGCAAACTAATATCTCGGATAAAGTGGATCTCGTATAAAAAAACACATATCGTTATCCGCGATAATTGTTCGCGAACATTTTTGTAAACAATGGCAAAAATTTTTGACGTGAAAAAAAAATACAAGGACACAATTTACACACTCGAACAACAGATGCGAACTTTCGATAATATTTCGATAAAACATGATCAAATTTTTCTGTTAACCAAATTGAATTTGATTGATCGTTTAAACGATTCGTTAATGATACAACGAAAGAATGGTTGAAAACGCAAACAAGCACGTGGATTTGCTTGACCTTGAGTTGAACTAATCAATTTGAACGATGATTGACTTTATTTGCCAACAATTCAAGGTCAATAGCATCGCGAAAATTAGAACCGACAAAAATAAAACGTTGATAACAAAACTTTGGTTTTTTTTGCGAAATATAAAAAAAGTAGTGTTTATTGTTTATTTTTAATCTAAAGAATTAATTAAAAACCATTATTTTATTAAATATAAAAATAAAGTTATACATTTTATGAAGAATTTTTTTGCTAAAAAAAATAGTTCAATATAAAATAAATATTTATAAAGAAACTATGATAATGGAAAACGTGTAAAATTATATAAGTTTTCGATTTATTACATTTAATTAAAATTGTTTCTAACTTACACCAATTAATTATGAGTTGAAGATGATGACGATCGTTGGAGACTTCGGTTTTGTTGCGCGAACGTAACTTTACCCTTAATCAAAGTTTGCTCGAAACAGACTGAAACTTACCTAAAGGAAGACACGGGTGGGTAGAAGGAAATTGATTCAATTTTGCAAGGAAATCCATCTTTCAATATTTATTTCCCAATTTAGATCGCATCTTCGAACACATTTGACTGATTTACTCAAAAAAATAATCAATTTTTCTTATAAACAAAGTTATTATTTGCATACTCGAAAGTGACTAGGGTTTTAAAAAACAGTTTTTTTTTTGAAGAAATGTTTATAATTCGGTTTTTTAATACTAAAAACAGGTTTTCGATCCTAGATGAAAAATATAAACATAAATTAATTATTTGTATGAAAACATTAACATTTTGATACAAAATCGCTTGAAACAAATAGAAAATTCATAATGAATTAAGGCTCAAAATATCTTAATTTTCAAAATATCTTCAAGAACAACCGGTTTAAACAACGGTTTTGTAGAAAAGTTGAGATTCGAAAACCGGTTTTTGTATAAACTGTGATCTTCCACCAACTCTGAATAAAACTATATTAGGCTAAAAATGTAGACATTCTAGCTAAAAGTAGTAAAATTTGAAAACGAAAAAATCACACAAAATTGACTACAATTTTTAATAAATTCCAATACACAAAATATAATTTTTTTAATAAATTTTTCAAAATTGAAAATCATTAATTCAAATCAGTGTTTCCCAAACTTATATAGCTTACCGTCCCCTATCTAGAAAAAATATTGGTTTTTTTTTTGGGGTTACCAACACTTTGCACAAATGGCGGCAAATTTAAATATTGTGTTAATTTTGGGACACCTTTAGTGAGAATAATTTTCAGTACGTAAAAAGTTGTAACTATTACAATAAGTAAGATTCGTAGCGTGCTCAGAAAATGTCCGTGACTCAATATAAATATTCTATTTGACTTAATGAGTTTAGGTGAAAGTTCTCGTTTTAGTTTCAATGACTTAAGTAGGAAGATGACTTTTATCGCATTAGGCTATTCAACTATTTAATTTTATTTTTTTATAAGTGAATCACACGTAATTGGGTTACGTTTTGCTAAATGAAAACATTAATTTAAAATGAGAATTTTATTTTGTGTAGAACTTATTTATTATATTCAATTGAATTGATGTGACGTGGCACTTCTGAAATGCAATTGTGAACACGTATGAACGTGATTTTCAAGTTCGGACAAGAAAAAAAATAGCAGGTATTTTCTTTCTTTCATTCCCTCCTTTTCCTATGCAGTTGCACCAGAGGGTTTAGCTGTTATTCTCGATTGTAAAGGACAATTTGCATAATTCCCTTTTGGAAACGAAACAAAACGAAACGGATAGGAAAGAGCGATGAATGGAAAAACGAAAAGCTTCTGAAAAATAACACTTTTATATTTCTTTTATTTTGAATGATCCATCATATTAAATCTATAATTGTTGGTTGAAAAACTAATAAAAGTTTATTGTTGCCTTACGGTTGCAATCTTTGCGGTAAATGCAGTAGATCACAATGGAATTAATGCGTTTGAATGACCTTCAATCCGCCTCTCTTCCAAGTGGTCGTAACATATTTTATGCAAGTTCCCCCTCGTGAAATCAGACTCTAATCGTTACGCAATCTCACTCTCTTTTAAGTCTTCAGCTGCTCTCTATAAGTATATAGGTTATTTCTACAAAGAAATTAGTTTACTAGGTTCAATCTGAATAATGACAGTTCAAAAACATTGAATGTCAAATATTACGTAAATTTACAATACTAACCAAAATATGTGACATTTGATGTAATGTGTCAAAACCAAAAAAATAAATTAGGGAATGAAAATCCCTTCTTTAACCTACAAAATTTCAAATGTAATATTTTCAACTAATATTACGTCAATTTTATGCTAAATTTACAATACCAACCTAAATATTTAAAACACATATGTGACATTTGACGTAAAGTGTCAAATCTAAAAAAATACTTACACAATTTTTCTTTCAAATCACTCATAACACAAATTATGTAATGAAAAGCACTTCATAATACAATTTTTTAAAAAAAAGTAACCTAAAATATCAAAATTTCAATTAATTTTTGTATTTATTTAAATAAATCAATAATACCAACTTATTAATTAAATTGAATTATAATAATTAGTACTAAATAATGATAAAATACAAAAAATATTGTGAAATCAGACTCTAATCGTTATGCAATCTCTTTTTACAGTCTTTATAGGTTCAATCTATATAATGACAGTTAAAAAAAGTCAAATATTACATCAATTTTATACTAAATTTAGAATTCCAACCTAAATATTAAAAAAAAATATATGTGACATTTGACGTAAAGTGTCAAATCCAAAAAATAGTTACACAATCTTTCTTTCAAATCACTCATAACACAAATTACCTAATGAAAATCACTTCATAATACAATTTGTAGAAAACAAAACTTAACCTAAAAAAATTGAAAAGTTAAATTTTCAACTAATTTTTGTATTTATTTAAATAAATCAATAATACCAACTTAAAATATAAATTCAACTTAATAATTATGTTTAATTGTAATAATTAGTACTAAATAATAATATTATAAAAAAAATCGATTATTTTTCAATATTTTCTGAAAATTTTATCAAAATATTAAAAAAAAAACACAAATTAATAACAAATATTTGTTACATTTGTTTTTATAAAAAAAACAAATTTATTATACAAATGATGTTCGATTGATGATCAAAGGATTTATAAATAAATTTTAGTAGGAAAACAAGGTTAAAGTTTATTTATGAAATGAGAGTAATTTAAATCGTAATGATCTCTCGTATTCGTACAATAATAAATTATATAAATATATAAAACGTTGTTTTCGTTCATCAAATCAAATCATCTACGGAAACAGCATTGTTGTTTGATTAGATTAGATCGACTAGACTAACAAAATTTTTAAATACAACAATAATAGTATTATAAAAAAAATGCAAAAATCAGTGCAATAAAAGTTCAAGTATAAATAAAGGAATTGATTTTTAAATTTATTTATGTGTTCAACCTTTTTGCCTACCAATTTTGTTTATTTTTATAGTAAACTTAAGTCAACATCATATTATAAACTTTAAAGTAAATAATAAAAATATTTTTACTTTTTGAAAGAATTTGCAATTTTACTTGCTATTAAAAAAATTTACAGTAAATATTATTTTTTTTTGCTTTAAAAATGTACATTTCACTTATCAAAATTTAAAAAAATTCTAATTTAATATTAAAAAAAAACGTAAATTTTAGAGTGAATTTAAAAATATTTGTGCTTTATTTTTTCTTAAAAAAAAAACTTTGTTTATGAAATTTACAAGTTAATTGTACTGAAATATAATATTATGCAATTAAAATGTACATTTTTTTATTAAAAAAAGTACATTTCGCATGAAAATTACGTTTTTCTAATTTGATAATAAAAACTTTATAGAAAATTTGAAAATATTTTAAGCAAACTTTATATTTTTCTAATAAATTGAAAATCAAATTATGAAATTAAACTTTACATTACATATATTTTTTTATTAATGAAAGTAAATTTCATTTCATATTTTTTTTTTCATATTTTAATCTTTAGTGTAGTTTTTATTCATGGGCATAACACACCTATTAAGTAAAGTAGAGAAATGATAGTCAATCTTCTAGTTTGCATAATGCATGTGGCTGTGGAAGAACAATAAACGGATTTGAATATGCTCTGTATTCATTAAAATTAATGAACAGGTGAATTAATTTGAGTTGTCGGTAATGGAAATTGTATAGAAAACGTGAACGTGTTGAAGCGAAAGGTTGCATTAATATGGAAATAAGTAGAGAGAAAAAAAATATATTTATAAATAAATTTTCATATTTATTAATTAAATAAATATTTATGTAATATTTTAAAAAAATAACAATTTTATAGAATTTTTTTCTAAATTATGAAAAATAAATCTTTGGAAATTCCATTTATATCATCTTGATTACTCACTTATGATGTAGATTTTTTATCCTTTAATGATGAATAATAAACTTCTAATTTCGTTGTAAACTTAATGTAATTGCAAGAGATATTATTCAAACAGCAATTTAACCTAAAATTATTATGAGATATACATAAAGTTGTTATGGTTACTGTAATATTTGCATATAAACAATTGCTATGACATTGCTAAATGACTAAAGCAAATATTTCTATATAAAGTGTACGTAACAACTAAAACTGAAAACAAATATATAATGACGTATAGTAAATATATAACATATTACAAATTAATTTTTAAAAAAATCTATTTTATATAAAAAAAAACGAAATAATTGGAAAATTTGTGATTCTAAACTTAAAACAAGTTTATTACTAAAACTAGACAATACCAGAATTTTGGTATTTTGGAAGGTTTTATCTTTAATTTGCATATTAGATGATCTAATTAACGTACGCGTTTATTCACTAATTAAAAAAACGTCTAGACGAGTTTATGTTTTCTTCGAAAAATTTGTAATAAATTAACATTATGTAACAGTATTTGTATCAAAAGTATAGGAAACAGACACGTACGGACGTTTCTAATGTAATCTTAACACATATTAAGAACTTTACTGTTTTCGAGATATACAGTAAAAATTACATAAAAAATCTTATTAGACTTATGTAAATTGCTCATTTTAGACAGATTATTATAATAATATTGATGATTTATAAGGGTGTAATTAAAGTGTACATTAATATACCTATTTTGTTACTTAATTATCTTTCAAAAACTAGTTAAATCATGAAAAATACAATAAATAAAGAAATACATGTTGACAGGTTAAAAACAAAATTACTTTGTACTGTCAAACGATTTTAATACTCTACCAACTTAAATTATCAGAAAATTTTAAACTTGATTGAAAGAGAAATATGAAATTAAAATATCTATAAGTTGGCATAATGACATAAATAACTATTGTAAGTAAGTAAAATTGGTAATCTAAATTCCCAGTTATAACAAAACATGATTCCAATAAAATCAACCTAACTAACATTTTTTATGTTTTTAAAACTAAAATCGTAAAAGATATAAATAACTAAAAAATTGGTAATACCAACAACTGAAATTCATGAAAATTTTGATAAATAAAAGTTGGAAACACCATTGACAGAAGAAGTCTAAAAGTAAGACTTGTGTCCTATTTCTTTGTCTTCATTATCATATAGTTCTTACAATATTTGTATGTTTACATTTTAGTACTATCAAATGATTGATTATTGCTCTACCAACTTAAATTATCACAAAACATTAAAAGTTGACAGGAAGAAATATGAAAAATTTAAATATCTATAAGTTGGCATTAATGGAATTAACTATTGACACAAATTATTAACTTTGAAACAAACAAAAGCAGAATTAACCTAAATAATGAAAAATGTTTTTAATCTGCTATTACCAACTAGGCACATACAAAAAATAAATAGATAAAAGAGTTGACGTCATGAAAATAACTAAAAAGTATATATTTATACTAGAACCAACTGAAATTTTCATGAACCACATGAAAAATTTGAAAAACCTATAAATTGGAAATACATATAAATAATTACCTTGCCAATTTTACTTAGACCAAAACTAAGTTAAAAACAAAAAATGCTTGTCAATCCAACTACCAACTGAAATCTTGAAAAAATTGAAAAACCTATAAATTGGAAATACATATATGTAAATAAAAATATCATGGAAATTGACAAGTAAATTATACTTTCTTGTTGGCATTACCAATTTTACTTACTTACACCAAAATTAAGTTATAAACAAAAAATACTTGTCGAACCATCTACCAATTGAAATCATGAAAAACCTATAAGATGCGAAAACCATTGACATGTAAAATTGATAATGTAAATTTAAGTTGCCAACTATTAGAAAAAAGGAATGGAAGTGTACACTTTCTTGTTGGCATTGCCAATTTTACTTACTTACACCAAAATTAAGTTATAAATAAAAAACTGAAATCATGAAAAACCTATAAGTTGGGAAAACCATTGACATGTAAAATTAGTAATGCAAATTTAAGTTGCCAACTATTAAAAAAAAAGGAATTTCTTGTTGGCATTACCAATTTTAATTAAACCAAAACTAAGTTATCAACAAAACATCATGTTAAACCAACACCAACCGAAATCAAGAAAAATTTGAAAATCCTATAAATTGGTAATATATATAAATAACTAAAAAAAAATCATGGAAATTGACAAGTGAATTATATACTTTCTTGTTGGCATTACCAATTTTACCAAGACTAAACCTGGCAAACCAACTACCGACTGAAATCATGAAAAACCTATAAGTTGAAGATACCATAGACATGTAAAATTAGTAATGCAAATTTAAGTTGCCAACTATTAAAAAAAAAGGAATTTCCTGTTGGCATTACCAATTTTAATTAAACCAAAACTAAGTTATCAACAAAACATCATGTTAAACCAACACCAACTGACATCTTGAAAAATTTGAAAAACCTATAAATTGGAAATACATATAAATAACTAAAAAAAATCATGGAAATTGACAAGTGAATTATATACTTTCTTGTTGGCATTACCAATTTTACCAAAACTAAGTTATTAACAATAAATACTTGTCAAACCAACTACCAACTGAAATCATGAAAAACCTATAAGTTGAAAATACCATAGACATGTAAAATTAGTAATGCAAATTTCTGTTGCCAACTGTTCAAATAAAAATAAAAAGAATTGATGAGGAAAGGAGTGCAAGGCTCGTCGAACCGGAATGGTGTTACGTAAAAGCGAGTGCGTCTCTCACCAAATATTATGATACTGTTCCTGCATAAACACACGGGTCCATCCGTCCGTACGTGTGTGTTTTTTTCCTACGTCGACTGCGTATTTGAACGAGGACATCGGCAACGTCGCATCATCGTACGACCGGAGAACGGAGCTTGCGCCGTCCCCACGATCCATCTCCTCCCGTGGCTACGTGACTGTTTTCTACCGGTCCTGGTGAGGAGGTGGAGAGGGGTGAAACAGCAGGTTGCCGTTCCTCCGCACCGCACAGAACCAGTCGGACTCAAACATCAGAACGATTCGGCCGCGCGATGGACAGTTAGTGAAGTCGGAAATTAACGCGAAAGCAAAACACACAAAAAACGGTTTTTTTCCTATTCTATTTCTCTCATACTTTAAACACTCACATCCTCAACCGTACATATAAATCCAATAGGATTTTTTTCTATTATACAACCTATTATTTTTTCCAAATCCATTTCGAAACGCAGCAGAATCAATCCTGCGTCCTCCTCTTCCGGCACAACACCAAAAAATTAAAAACTTTTCCACCAGAGAGAAACTTAGAGAAAATAATCCAGTGATTTTTGTAGTGCGCAACTTTTGGATTACCAAAATTTATATTTTTTTATATATAAATTCAATATAATTGCAAACCTCGAATACTTTGGAGAAAATCTATTTTCTCAAAAAACCAACCAAATAATATATATATAAAAAAAACCCTACGTACTTAATCGATTTAATTAATCCGTTGGAGATTAGTTGTTTAAAATCGAATTTATATTCTATCTGCACGTTCGAGGCGAAGCGAAATCATGGTTGAGAGAATTCTAGAAGAATCAGAGAGCATCGATACAGGTAAGAAAGGCTCATCATCCTTTGTTTACATTTCACAAATGTTATCAGATTTCTAAGTAAACACTTCAAGGACAAAGTTTTGAAACTAATTAAATTTAAAGAAACACCCTGTATATGTTGAAAAATGTGACTTTAAAAAACCGGATTCTTAACTAATTCCCAAACTCATCATCGCGTTACAAACAAAAAACCTTAAATAAACATTTAACTTGTTTATCAAATATGTAAATAAACCATAGTTTTTCAAGAATTTTTAGCTCTTGTTATTTAAAAAAAATGTGTCCTACATTGGTCATTAGTCAAATTTGCAGCATTTTAAACAATAATTTTATTACAAATTAAAAATAATATAAATTTATTTCAAGAAACACCCTATATTGTGTATAAATAAGTGTATCTATATTGAAGATTTATTGCTATCTTTAAGATTACTTAAAGTTATTCTTTAAGGAATCTTATCCTTTTCAAGGACTAGTAGTAATAAATAATTTAAAAAACAAGCGTAACTATGGTGATTAATACAGTTGCACCATAGTTACGCTTTTCATTTTTTTTTATTAATTCCAACCTTTCAGTAAATGCAAGATATTTCTTATTAACTTATCTCTCTTTTTGTATATATTTTATACATATTTTTTCAAATACTTAATACTGCACATATTTAGTTAATCTTTTCTTTATTATTTGCTAATCCTTAACCATCACATTATTAAATAGAAGTCCTAAGCAAACCTATTTCTATAACGTTGTACCAATACGAGGGTTTACGTACAAACAAACATACGAAATTGATGCCTAGGGATCGAAGCACCATAGCAACCTTGTTTCCGGTTGCTATGGATTCGTCGGTTCTCAAGGTTGCATGGAAAATTCCGAAGATAAAACTGATGAATAATACAATAGATATATTTTAACGGTCCGTTAACAAAATTAAAAAAAAAACCTTAATCTGTTGAATATAAGACAAAATTATTCAAGTTTGAATGAGTATTCGATTTAACGGTTCATTAAATAAATTGTAAAAAATTATTTTAATATCAATCAATATTGTATGAAAAAGATATAGAAAATAGTTTGATTGAAAATGTATAAATATTTATTTTAACAATCTGTTAAATAAATGTACAGATTACTTAAATATCGATGAGACGATATGGAAAGTTTTGGAAATACAAATTTTAACGATCAGTATTCAATTTAACGGTTCATTAAATAAATTGTAAAAAATATTTTAATATCACTCAATATTGTATGAAAAAGTTATAGAAAATAGTTTGATTGAAAATGTATAAATATTTATTTTAACAATCCGTTAAATAAATGTACAGATTACTTAAATAGACGATATGGAAATACAAATTTTAACGATCAGTTAAATAACAAACTGTTAATAATGTGTAATTTGTGTGTTTGAATGGAAAAATTTTCAGTATTCAATTTAACGGTTCGTTAAATAAATTGAAAAATTATTTTAATGTCAATCAATATTGTATGAAAAAATGATAGAAAATAGTTTGATTGAAAATTTATTTGGGATAAAATTTATAAATATTTATTTTAACAATCCGTTAAGTAAATGTACTTAACTTTAATATCTATTAAGATGATATGGAAAGTTTTGGAAATACTTAACGATCAGTTAAATAATTTAAAAAAAAAATACACGTAAATAACAAACTGTTAATAATATGTAATTTGTGTGTTATTAATTTTGAGTTGTTTTTCTTTCGTTGTTAATTCGAGGTTGAAGAAAGCGAAATTCATAAATAAATGTTGTTCGTCGATTAACGCTTAGACGCCGCCATTAAGTTTCTAATCCTTTAGAAAAAGTGTTCTTCGGCTTGAGTATTGCAATTAATTTTGTTGTTATCATACTTGGATTTATTCTCAAGTGCTGTTATTTATTTATATGTTGTAGATTTAGATTTGGTATCAATTGAAAAAAGTGGTATTTCCATCGACCCACTAAAGTTATCTTTACAGATAAATACTGTTATTTAGATTAGAATATCTAATACCCACCATGATGAAATTGGAGACAATTATTTGCACTTTCTGATTTAAGTTAAATATTTAAGTTTTCTTAACTCACTGTTGTCGTTGTAAAACAAATTAGTTTTAATCAAACATTTGATTAACATTTATAAAAAAAATGTCTTCAATTTTGTAGACAAACATGTTGCAAATTACCTAATTATGAATGAAATTACATGAAAACAACACATTCTCTTTTTTTTCCATGAAGGATATACAACAATTGTAATGTTTATTTAAAGAGAGGATATTTGAGAGAGTGTACAGCATATCTTAATAATGCCCATATGCGCGCAGTTAAGACAATAATGAGACTTAAGTTGGGTACTTAAAGTATGCTCACAAAGAAGCAGATGATGGTTTCTTAATAGCCCCGGGTCCGTTTTATATTCATTACATTCTGCTCAGTTCTGTCTTTTTTTTGTCGTTTTTTTGCTGCTGTTTTATTTACATTTCTTTTAATATCTTTTCATAAACGTGCAGCTCGAAAATGAACGTTTATTAAGAAAAAATGAATTAAATTTAAGAAGTAATTACGGACTTGATGAGCTTTTATTAAACTTTTTTTAGGTAGCTTTTTTAATTTTCTTTTTAATTATCATTTAGATTAATTTCTTTAAAAAGTCTATAGTTTACTAATTAATTAATTACAATTATTTATTTTGAGAAATTATTTCCAAAATTATTGAAAACTAATTATAATTGTTAATTCTTATTTTTTTTTTGTTGAAGGAAATTAATGTAATTTTTATAAAGTTTAACTGTTAATTGCAATTTTTTTTCTCTGTAACTTTTAAAATTTTTGTATATTTTTCAAACTGAATGCAAAACTTGTGTATATTTGCTTTTAACTCCATATGTTCATATCTGTACACACTTTGGTTTTATATATATATTTGCAAAAAGATAAACAAATCGAACGTCGAAACAAAAACAAATATTGTTTTTATATGAAAATATTCACACGATTTTTTTTTGCTTTTTGAAAATATCAACAAATAAATAAAATGATAATTAAATTAAGTTTTTTTTTAAATTAAACTAAACTTTAAATTTATGAAAAGGTCAACTTGTTATAAAAGATGGATTATAGAAATTTGAATGATATAGAAAAAAAAGATAATACTTGATCTTGTTATGGGTTAAACTAAGCTTTAAAATCGGATTTGTGTTTTGTGTAATCCAATTTTGGGATTAAGGAAGAAAAGGTGGTTCAGCAAGAGTGGACTTTAATAAAATACGTTCGTACACAATGTGAACGCTCGAAAGTTTATGTGGATTTTGGTGTTTACATAAATATTAACAACCCTAGGATTAAATTTAATCCGAAATTTCTAATGGCGAAGTTTGTAAAAAGTTTGCGAGTTAAAAATCGTTACAAAAATCTAAATGTGATGAATTGGATCAACGTTTCTCAAGTGGTATTGTGACACAATTGTTCACACTTTGACGTAAGGTGACAGCTGTCATTTTGTGTCCCAATAAAAATTAATTTCAAAGGTTAGAATTAGTGATCTGTTTAATTATGAGGAGTTGGTTGAACTGAAAATTGTTGATTCATTCTCTTAGCAACCAAAAGAAGATTTCAATACCAACCATTATTTATAGTAAAAATAAACTCCCAATGTCACGTTTTTTCTAGTTGTCAATTTAGTATTAGATTAAATCTGAAAAATTTAAAATGTAAGTTTGTAAAACACAGAAATCCTTAAATCGAGGGATTATTTAAGTATTTTGTAAGATTTTTTTAAAGTTTATTATGAAAAAAATGATATTAGATTGGAATTTGGTGGAATTATCAATTGTCCATTTTGTCACTAAAATTATTGTTAATTTTCTTAATTAATTAAATTTTTTCGAAAAACAACGTAATTTATTGGATTTATTTAGATAAAAAACGTGAAAAGTTCACCCGATCCACCAATTGTTTGTAACAAAACTTTGTTGACTTAAGGTGACAGCTGTCATTAAATTGAATTGAACGCTACTCAACATTGGGGCAATTTGTATTTACTAAAAGATTTGATGGATTTATTAAGAATATAAGTGTATTAAACAGTTTGGATGTTGATAATTAAATGATGGTTTTTCTTGACAAAGAAAAACGTGCAAAGTTAACACGATTCGTCAATTGTTTATAACAAAAAACATTGTTGACACTTTGACGTAAGGTGACAGCTGTCATTTTGTAACCCATTAACTTGAATTGAACGCTACCCAATATTGGGGTAATTTGTATATACTAAAAGATTTGATGGATTTATTAAGATTATAAATGTATTATACAATTTTGATCATGATAATTAAATGTTGAAGTTGCGAACTTCATGTGATGATTGTTTTTACGTTGTTTCTTTTCTTTACATAGAAAAATGATCAAAGTATGCGCAAATTGTTTATAACAGACATTTTGACGTAAGGTGACAGCTTTCACCTTAGATTGGGGTAATTTGATGGATTTATTATGATTATAAATGTATTATTCAGTTTTAATGATGATAATTAAATAATGAAGTTTTGAACTTCATGTGATGATGTGAAGAAACACGTGAAATGTTAACCCGATTTGTCAATTGTTTATAAAAAAAACATTGTTGACACTTTGACGTAAGGTGACAGCTTGCCTTTTTTTAATACTAATACAACTGTAATTTGTATATACTAAAAGATTTGATGGATTTATTAAGAATATAAGTATTATACAGTTTTGACGATGATAATTAAATGATGAAATTTTGAACTTCATGTGATGATTGCTTTTACGTTGTTTCTTTTCCTGACAAAGAAAAACGTGCAAAGGTAACCCGATCCGCCCTGGTCGTTCGTGATCAGCTGTTGCCCCAGCAACAGTTGATGCCAACAACCAAGACGAGACGTTAGCGTTTCGTTTCTTCTCGCCTCAAGAAGCATTCGCAGTCCTGTTGTTTGTTTCTTTCTTCTCCGGTAAACGTGATTTGTTCGCATTGTTTGCGATCAATTTGGATGGAAATACGAAATCTTTAAACGCATAGCTTCTTCCATCTATGAAACCTCTATCTGTTTATGGAAGAGGTTCCAACGACCGGTTGCTCCTTCCACTCCTTTCCTACAACGATCTCTTCACATCTCCTCTCTTCAACCACGAATTATTTTATATAGAATCCGACCAGCTGTGTGCCGTTGCTTCTCTCTGCATGTGTCGTTGTATGTTGTTGTTGTTGTTCTTGTATCCACATATGTGTGTGTATGTGAATTGGGAGAGACTTTCTAGTTTTAAAACCGGATGCGAGAACGAACGATCGCTGTTCGTTGCGTTGAACTCTCGTGTGGGGAGAAGTCTCTCCTATAATCATAATAAAGTAGAACCAAACGATCTATTACAACAACAACAACAATGTGAACTCCTTCTCTCCAACTCATTTTGCAACAACGCTGCGTTGTCGTCGTCGTCGTCCGCAGTGTTAGAAGAGAGACCAAAGGTTCAGTGGAAGCCATCAACCTGTCCGACAACACATTTGAAATGCATGAATTCGCGCGCAAACGGCCATCTCTTTTATTTCGTTATTTTTTTTGTATGCTAATCACTCTTACATGACTCGTATATATGTGTAATTGTATTCCTTCATTGTCTTGTGCAAAATAGACACGAAACGACGATGCAAATGAAGCCGACCAAATGCTAACGTTCAAGATCTTCATTCTAAAAGCAAGAAAAACACATACAAAACTGCATAATAAAACTATACATTTACATGACGAAATTTTACATTCAACTAAAACAATGAGCGTAAATTAACTCGAATTAGTGAAGACATTAACATTTTCACTTTCTTATATACTAAATGATTCACTAATATTTAGTGTTTTTTTTTGTTCCACGATTACTGCAACTCTTCACACGAAGATCATCACCATTAGAACTAAAATTACTGACCATAACGATACGTTTTTTGTGTGGTTATAACCAACCAAAAAAAAAGCTGTCAACCGCGTTTACATTTACATCAAATTGGCTGGTTTTTTCCATGACAACCAAAAGTAATTGGTTTCAAATTGAAACATTTAAATCCATGACAAACGAATTGTCTTTGATACAAATTTTACTATTATTAAGAAAAAAATTGTACATTTTTTTGTAATTAAATTGTGGTTAATTTTGTAAATTAAAAAGAAAAATAACTTGAAATTAATAATATTTCAAAAAAAAATAAATGTGGACAAATTTGTCCAATGTCCACATTATCAATTTTTCTGTTGATAATTCAGAGGATTAATTATTGTGATTACTAGACCGAAACTGCAACGATGCACAAATGCCGACACAACAAAGCTAACAAATTTAACATTTTGTATAATTTCCAACACAAATTGTTCGGTTCAAGGACACCGCTCGAGTCCATTTAATTTAGCGAAACATACGGGCATACAGCTCAAACAATACTGTGTTTTTTTTCAGATACAAAATTCGCATTTCAACAAAGAAAAACGTGCACATTCAGAGGTAATTACGCAATAATGTGGGTAATAACAATAATCATAATTATCTGCGTTTTTAGTTTCGCTTTCAAATGTGAATATTTCCATTTCGTTTAGAATTTTTATCTCGTTTTACTCGCTGATAAAATTCCTTTTTTTTAGTTGTTATTCAGTTTATTTATGTACTTTGTTTATATATTTTTCCTATTATATAAATGGAAAATAAGCGTGAACTAGATTTTTGATAAGGCCTCAAAACGTGCGTTACGAAATTCTTTATTAATTACATAAAAAAAGAACGTTTGAGAAACTTAAAGAAAATATCGATTAGTTTTCACAATTTGTAAATAAATATGATTATTTTTGAGAATTATTAGAAAATGCAAAAAGAAAAACCTAAGTATAATAAATATGTCAAGTAGAAACTTGAACTGAAAGGAAATTTAATATCCTTTGAAATGATTCAATTTTGCACAGTAATTTCTTTTGTTCGAAGCACTGTGATTTTTGAAATTGCATTAAAAAGTAAAAGCTTTCTCCTTGTCAAAGTGCACTACAAAGTCTAAATGAAAAACACATACATACTTAAGAATAATAGAAAATTTTAATAATTTCTTTGTTAATCATTTGAAACGAAAGTTTTTAACGAATAAACAAATTCTGTAATTACATAATAAATCTGTTCAAATCGTTTTTGCGAATTACAGTTATATGCGAAATGACTAATTCGACAATAAACGGTGAAAGTTTCTTCACAAAGAAAGTCTAAATTTTCCTTATTTATTTTTGTTACTTAAAATTTTTCAACAATTATTGAAGAAAATGAATATTTTTCAACTAAAAAGTTTACTTTATTAAACTTTTACTTTAATGAATTAAGTGTTTTTTTTTTGTTGCAATGTAAAGAAAATATGAAAAATTATTCGTGGAAAAAACACGTACAATATTTATGATTAGAAAATATGTTAAAAGAAAAACGTTTTTACATCATTCTTTATATGGAGAAATACCAAGTGAAAACACGAAATTTGCGATGCCGGAAAAACTGGAACGCGATTCGAACACATTGCAAACGCGATATCAGAAGAAGCAAAAAAAATAGTTATATATGTGGATGGAATGTTTACAAGATTTACAAGAAATGTGTTACTTCCTACACTCCATATTTGCTGAACAATATTGCAAAATCAAAGAGAAAACCTTATAAATAAATGCAACTGCTTTTTAGTATTTATAATTAATTAAAATTAATCTTTTTTTTACTTCTATTGAAATCCATAGATACTTTTTTTTTAAAAAAAGGTCGTTAAAGTCGTAAAATGGTTCATAAATAAGTTTTGCTATAAATATTACAGTTTAGTTATATAAATGCAATATGTCATGAGTGAGTTTATTGCTAGGAAATGTGACATAATGCATAAGACATAATGCAAAATGTATTTAAAGGCGTTATAAACTAGACTAGACTGAAACTGTAGTGTGCTTTGCCAACTAAATTCGAAATTAAATCATAAAAAAAAGTATGCAAGAAAACAAACATCTTTATCGTCCATAAATTCGTAATATTTCTATGATGCAAAAGTAAACAACCTCATGATAAAATTTGGTTAAATTTAGATATTTTTTTATTTCAACTTTTCAACTATTTTTATCGAAACTTTGTAATGGAATATATGAAGTTATTTAACAGAAATAAATATTCCTTACAAATATTATTGATTATGTTATGTATACGGAAGTTATGTATCATAAAATATTCAAAGTTGTTGCGGATCAATAGGTCGTTCATCCTTAGAGATAATCAAGTTTGCGTTGAAAAAAAAAACACATACAGTTATTATTAAATATTTATTTTTCAAATATTATTTACATAATTATTTAAGTATAACATTACAAGTATTCAAAAAAAAACATAATAATAAATCAGTGTTTTGTTGTTAGCTTTTGTTTTGTCTACGAATTATTATGACAGAATTAATAGAAACGTCAATTTTTTTTTATTGTTTTCCGTTGGTATTGAAAACTGACGCAAAATATAACTTATATAGAATATTTGTTGTTGTTTTTTTTTTTAAATTTGGAAAACTGACGTCAAACATAACCTATAAATTAATTAAATTGTTTTGTTTTTATTATTATCTTTAATAAGTTGATAACATGTTGTATTATATAACAATCAGCATTTTTTTCTTCTTCTTCAAATTATAATTAAAATTTGATCTAAATTCGTATTGAACTGTTCTACAAAATTGAGTTCTTACATCTAAATTAGTGTCATACGACATATTATGACAGGATTTATAGAAACGTCAAAATTTTTATTTGACGTAAACTATAACCTATATAGAATATTGTTTCCTATTTTTTCTTTAAATTTAGAAAACTGACATAAAACATAACCTTTAAATTAATTAAATTGTTTTGTTTTTTAATTGAGAAAAATTTACGTATACATAATTAGTGTCTTTAATATGTTGGTAACATGTTGTATTATATAACAATCAGCATTTTTCTTTTCATCTTCAAATTAGAATTAAAATTTGATTTGGGTTTGTATAGAACTGTTGTACAAAATTGAGTCATTACATCTAAATTAATGTCCTGCGAAATATTATGACAGGATTCATAGAAACGTCAAAATTTTCATTTGACGTAAACTATAACCTATATAGAATATGTTTTCCTATATTTTTTTTAAATTTAGAAAACTGACGTAAAACATAACCTTTAAATTAATTAAATTGTTTTAATTTAGAAACAATTACTTATAAATAGTTATTTTTTTAATAAGTTGGTAACATGTTGTATTATGTAACAATCAGAATTTTTCTTTTCTTCTTCAAATTACAATTTAAATTTGATTTGGATTCGTATAGAACAGTTGTATAAAATTGAGTTCTTAAATATTCATAGAAACGTCAAAATTTTCATTTGACGTAAAATATAACCTATGTAGAATATTTGTTGCCATTTTTTTTAAATTTAGAAAACTGACGTAAAACATTATTAATTATATTGATTTAAAAAAATATAACAATTTACTTATATGTAATTATTATTTTTAATAAGTTGGTAACATGTTGTATTATGTAACAAACAGCATTTCCCTTGTACAAAATTGAATTCTGAATTAATGTCATACGAAATACGTTGAAAATTCTTTTCGAAACGACACGAGGAAAATGAATAATGGAATCGTGGCTCTAGGGTTTTACCCTTTTGCACTCCAATTACAATAGAACCGCTCGATCGGATTTGGCCTTAATAGACAATGAATGACACAAGGGTTAACGCACGTTCGATAACCACTTCAAAAAACCTATACATTCAATCAAAAAACATATTCATTCTTTATTTCTTTAATAATTACGAAACAATCAATATTTATTTATAAAGTTTGTAAAAAAAAAAAATTTCTTTCAAATTTTATATAAATGAGAATATTATGAACATTTAATTAAATTTTTGTTTATTTTGATTGCATAATTTCATTATAAATTAAAATGTCAATTAATATTTTTTTTGTTGAAGTTGGCAATTAATTCAATTGTAAAACGTCAAATGTCAATGAATTTAATGTGTTTCATTCATTTGTTTGATTTAGAAAGTTATATTTTATTAATTATAACAAATTATAATGAATTTGTGTATTTTACATGAATAAAAATGTGTTTAATACGCGTAAATGTCAATGAATTAAGTTGCTTTGTTTTTTAGAAAGTTGGTAAATATTAAGCAAAATAATTAACGAAGTTGATTAAATAAACGCGTAATGATAATAAATTTGCAAACTGAATTTATTTTTACTTAACTTGAAGCATAAACAACATAACTTTATTATCTTTTTAATGGTTAAGAAAAAAAAACACTACTGTTTGCAACGTGCGCCGATCGTGTTCATTATAGAAAGTTGGCAACAAGTAAAGTAAGAAAAAAAAAACAAAGTAGAAGCGACGTTGCACGAATTAGCGTTCAATCTTTCTTAAATCACGTATTTTCACGCCGCATTTCAACATTTATTGATCTTTTCAATTAACGTTCAGCAAAAAAAAAGAGAAAGAATTTAGTTTGTTCAACGAGATTTGTTTAGTTTGTGCTGCTTGGGATGCAGAGCTCTCAGCTGTGGAAAGTGGAACAAATATGGGTGTAGTTCTGAGAAGGTGGGACCCAGATTACCATTAACCCAGACAAAGTCTTCTGTTTTTGTTGTTTTTTTTCTTTATTACAAATCGGAATTAAGTAGTGGAAATCTACTGAACTATAGATGAATAACAAATGCATGCACATGAGATGATCAAGAACCTTAATGCATACTTTACCTTGCGCACTATATTATTTACCATGGTTACTATATTATTTTTCATGGTTGCTATAGCATTTATCATGGTTGCTATAGCATTTACCATGGTTACTGCACGCGTTCGTTCGTAACTTCGTTACAATGGAACGTGCACCGCTTGAAATGCAGCAATTGTAAATGTGGAAAATAATTGTTTGGATTTGCTTCCATAATTTATCCACGATGCGCGCGCGCTCCGTGAGGGGAAAATCGGGTCACCGCGCAAAAATAATTTTCCATCCGTCAATCAAACTGATTCATAAACATAAATAAACAATGGAAAAATCCAAACAAATTGTTTTGGTTTACTCGGATAATCTTATTTATAGCGACTCCAATCTGTAACTTGAATGAATGATATTTAATCAAATAAAGAAAAGTCTGCTCACCTTGGTTTACTTAACGCCTCATTTGCAACGAAATTCTTGGAAAAACATACCTTCAAAACGAAAAAGTGTGTAATAAGGTTTTTACTTGCATTCCTATTGCTTTTGTTGAAAATGTCTAAAGGTTTGGAAAATTTGGACTGAAAGATAATTCATTTACAAATTTGATTAATTTTTTCCTTAAATCATAAAGTTTAAAAAAAGTATAATTTTAGTGCATTTCCATTTTTTCATTCATTAAATCTTCAAATTATTATATAATGAAAAAAATCATCTATTTCACTATGTTTTTTGTCTAAACTGGTTAATTTCCATGTAATTCTATATATTTGTCTACTTTATAATTAGTTTTGTTTGCCTTAACTCGAGTTTTCCTTTCTAAATGAAGAACACACAAATATTCAATTTATGAATGAAATTTGAGAAGTCTGAAGATCAATATTTGTGGGGTGATTTTTTTTCTCCACTTCCGTCGGTTTACTTAAGCCTCATGATGCCATATGGCATATTTACATTACTTAACTATTCCCACACTTCTTCAAAGTTAAATTAAACTGAAAATTTTCTTTGTTGTTATTAAAAACAAACATTTGTTATAAATTACAAATAACTGTGTTAATTATAATTTGACTAATTCCCTAATTTCTTCTTTTCTAGGTAAATACACATGGGTTTCAACAATATCCAAAAGCTTTTTCATAAATTGATAAGTATTATTTAAGTTTTTCTTTCAATTTTTGGGAAATTTTATGAAACTTTTACTTTATTTAATAACATCAGAAACGTCCATTGTTTTAAACTAAAAATATGTTTTGAATGACAAATCTAAATTCGTAAAAAGAGAACAAGTGTAACTTTGTCAATCAAATAAAAAGCATTTTCTGGTCGAATGAAAATGTGACACTGCAATGCGAAATCGTGGGATCAATGTATTATATTTATCGTTTCATGTGTTTATAGTTGGACTTTTTCACTAAAAGCTTATAGAGTTGTCCATATGGCGTATTGCGTTTTGTATCCCTTTGAAATTGGAAGCTTATCGAAATATTCGCATGGAAACAGGATGAAAATCAGCAAACAGGATCAAAATCATCACCAAAAAAACAAATAAAATAGATTTCAAACAATTCGTTCGTTGCATTTTCCTGCTATATTGATTCGCTGCAATTTGTGAGAGAATATCATAAAATCTGTCAAATTATCTACTGTCAATGAAATAAGGCTTATTAACAGTTTATTAGAATATTGACAGGTGTCATAATGTTTTAAATCATCTGTCATTTTCAAGTGACAATCAAATAAGACGTAGTTTTGAAAAAAAATGTCAAATTATGAAATATTGACAGGTATCAAAATAATAAATGAACTGTCATTTTCAAGTGATAATCAAATACGACGTCGCTTTGAAAACAACTGTCAAATTATCAAATAGCTCTCAATTTTGTATTATATAATTGAGATTCACATAAAGTAAGTTTTAAAAGTATAAACATCTTGTAGATCACTCAAAAACAGTGTTCATTTGAATTGAATATTGACAGGTGTCATAATTATAACTGTCATTTTCAAGTGACAATCAAATAAGACGTAGCTTTAAAAACAACTGTCAAATTATCAAATAACTGTCAATTTTGTATCAATTAAATTGAGATTCTTATTAATTAGTTTATAAAGTAAGTTTTAAAAGTATCAACATTTTGTAGATCACTCAAAAACAGTGTTCATTTGAATTGAATATTGACAGGTGTCATAATTATATATCATCTGTCATTTTCAAGTGACAATCAAAAACGATGTAGCTTTGAAAACAAATGTGAAATTATCAAATAACTGTCAATTTAGTATCAATTAAATTGAGATTCTTATTAATTAGTTTATAAAGTAAGTTTTAAAAGTATGAATATTTTGTAGCTCATTCAAAAACAGTGTTCATTTGTATTGAATATTGACAGCTGTCATAATTATAACAACTGTCATTTTTAAGTCTCATTGAAATACAACGTAGCTTTGAAAAATCTGTCAAATTTTCAAATAACTGTCAATTTCGTATCAATTAATTGATATTCTTATTAATTAGTTTATCACTCAAAATGAGAGTTCTTTGGAATTGAATATTGACAAGTGTCAAAGTTATAAATCAACTGTCATTTTTAAGTGTCATTCAAATACGACGTAGCTTTGAAAAATCTGTCAAATTTTCAAATAACTGTCAATTTTGTAACAATTAATTGACACTCTTATTAATTAGTTTATCACAAGTGTCAAAATTATAAATCAAATATCATTTTCAAATGGAAGATTAATTGTCAATGAATTAGATTATATCACTTTAGTATATAATATTTGATGAACTTTTCTATCTTGACTTACGTCTCTTTTCGACTTACGATTTTATTAAGTTTTGATTAAATACGATTTAGTTCATCATATAAAGTTGAGTTATTATCGATCGTTTTTAGTAGGACAAGGCGAGGAACAAAGGCAATTAAACTGAAACGAAAAGCCGTTCAATTAGCATGTAGCTATGAGGTAATTCTGCGGTTTTGGGCGTGAAAACGTGGACTCACATTGCTTTATTATTATTAATCACCTATTACTTCCACCTCACTTCACCTTCTTCAGCAACTGCGATCATCTCTTTCTCTTCGCCAGTCATGCATTCCATTGTCGAAGTTCATTGTACAAATAAATACAAAAAAACGAATAAACTACAAATTCAAGAAAGAACGAAAGAGAAAGATATAAAATACAAAAAAAAGTAATGAGGAATATTAAAACAAAATTTCTCGTGACTCCGCAACATTTCCGCCTCCTTCCTCCAACTTCTCATCAAACATTCGTGCATTTCGTATTTGAAGACGTGCAAAAATATATCTAATCTGTACATCACGTTCATCTCTTCCGCAAAGCACGAACGCAAATAACGTTAATAATATGAATGCGTCGATTTTATAACAATAAAAAGTTTGAAGGTTATAGTGCAAAAATAACATTTTTTTTTAATTATTTCGTAAATTGTAAAACTTTTTCTATATTTCATGATTGCACAAAAGCGGTCTTTAATTACGCTTCTTTTGCTATAATAATCGTTACGTAAAGTTAATTAATGATTGAGATATTGCGATTATTATTTTTTAAATGCAAGTCTTCACGTTTTATTAAATTACTCGATAACTACTCACGCTAATGTTCTTATAAAATATGCAAATTAAACATAAAACCATCATCTTTGCAATAAGCCTACTGTTACGTTTGTTGTCTTTACCGTTTATCTCTAATAAGCTTTCAAAGTTGGGCTATAATTTTTTTCCTAAATATTTTTTTGAAAATTTTGTCTTAATAAAACAATATATTTTCATTTTTTTTAATTATTTGGTAAATTGTAAAACTTTTTATATATTTCATGATTGCACAAAAAGCGGTCTTTAATTAGGTTTCTTTTTCTATAATAATTGTTACGTAAAGTAAATTAATGATTGTGATATTGCGCTTATTATTTTTTAAATGCAAGTCTTCACGTTTTATTAAATTAATCGATAACTAATCACGCTAATGATGTTATAAAATATGAAAATTAAACATAAAACCATCATCTTTGCAATGAGCCTACTATTACGTTTGTTGTCTTTACCGTTTATCTTTAATATGCTTTCAAACTTGCGCTAAAAAAAAATATGTATTATAATTTCTTCATCTCTAAATTGTTATAAACAAACGTCTAATTAATTTGTAACTTATTTAATATGGGGAATAAGGGAAATATATAGAAAAAAAAAGGTTTGGAACCTCTAGTTTGTTGACCTGTTTCTGTGTCAGCACACACAGGTGGTTATTTATTTGTTGGCACAACAATCGATAGGTTATTTATTAATAAGTCTCCTTCTATATCCATGGACATGCAGCAATCCATACTGAAATTGGTGTTACTCCAAATCTGATTGCATCCTTTATTTTTGTTTGTATCTTTCTCTGTATAAATATACATGAAAATGCGATTAAATCTATTATTTAGTTAACAACTTGTTGATAAATTTAATGAATCGATTAAATCAATATATTTAATGTTTGTATTCGAGAAACGACTATGAATCATTAAGTAAAAGTTATGAAAAAAAAAACAATAAAATAAAAATTTTGCAGTGTTCTCATTTGACTGAGCGAATTGAATGAAAGTATTTGAATTGCAAATAATGGAAGGAAACGCGCCGCATAAACAATATATAATGAAATACTAATTAGTTTAGCACGGAAATTAATATTTATAATTTCGCAAATGCGAATACAGATGGAGCTGATTGCCGCGCCTAGAGTCAACGACCTTGGTTTTATTCCTTCCAATCATAAACAAAAGCAATAACAAATGAAACGTCCATCAATTTTGGTGTAATTTAATGGATGGAAATTCGCGAGCGAAAAATTGGCTATGAACCAACAACGGAGGAATAAAAGAGGAGCGTTTTTTTTTCTCTCTCTCCTTCTTTCCAGACAATTTGATCCGGATTGAGGTCACGTGACATCAACGAGACAGAGAAAGATCCATTGTCGAAGGATTTAATATTCAGGACGACGATTTGCGTTTCCTGGTTTAACGTTCTGCTGTTTACTTTTCCGACACAGAAAACAACACCAGTAGTTGCAGAAAAAAAGAAACGAACTTGTGTTCGTTCGTTCTGCTGATTCGGATGGAAATTATGGACGTGTTTTTCTTTTTTCCGGTCAACTCCGGAAAAAATAAAAGAAGGAAAAAATAGTGTATGAAAAGCGACGCGAGCCGCGTCCAAACGACGTTATTTTCGTCCTGCCGAGTTGCGTCCTTTGCGAAACGATATTTATAACATTTGCGTTCGTGCGTACCGTTTTTTTTTTGTTGCTATTCGTGATCTGTTTTCGTTCATTATTCGCGGAAGAGAAAGACAAGATTTATTATGTGCGCTCATTTATTTACGTTTTTTGTTATGAAACTTTTAAGTCGTTTGCATTTAGATCTATTAACTATATAGTTTTATTATTCCTGTTTCTATGGTAACCACGAATTACATTTGAATTTCTCAAGTCGGACTTTGACCATTCGATATAATTCACAAATATGTGCATAAAGATAATGATGTGTAATAATTAGAAACAAAGATGTAAATTATTATCGTTATCCAAACATTTATTCCATAATTCTCTAGTAATGTCACTAACGACAGCTGACAGATGTCAATTTAAAATGACGTTATTTGAATTTTTGTTTCTATGGTAACCATCAATTATAGATTTAAATTTTACTTGACGGACTTTCATCAATTGCTATAATCATATATTTCATTTATTTTTACTTCAGTTGGGAGTACATAAATCCTTTAGTAATGTCACTAATGACAGGTGACAGATGTCAATTTCAAATAAGGTTATATGAATTATTTAGTAATGTCAAAAATGACAGCTGTCAATTGATTTTATTTAACGGTTATAATATACAATGTAAATGTTGATGACGTACGAGTTCATTAAAAGTAACGAACTGCAAAGATTGTTTTGTTGTTAAACGCTTTTACAGACAGTTATCGAAGTGGAAGATTTTGTGCACGTAATGAAAATAAAATGCAGGAAATGGAAACGAAAATAGAATCCGTTCTGTGCTCGTTGTGGATTGATAAGATAACAA
Source organism: Nicrophorus vespilloides (assembly GCF_001412225.1). Lineage (NCBI taxonomy): Eukaryota > Metazoa > Arthropoda > Insecta > Coleoptera > Silphidae > Nicrophorus > Nicrophorus vespilloides. The sequence goes on from NW_017096960.1 coordinate 56,099, forward strand.
GAAAAATGCCGTAATCCGTTCGAGTCGTGTTGTATAAGACTTGGAGAGAAAAAAAAAACCTCAATCAAACACATGATGTTGTTGACGTTTTTCATTCGGCTCAATAATATATCAGCATCTTGAGTCACAATTCGCTCGCATTTAATTAATCATTTGTTTTCAAGATGTTATTATTGTTTGTTTACATTGCATGCATTTTCACTACTTTTTTCATTATTATTTTGATCCTCTCGTTTCTTCAAACAATTCGCATGTGTTCGTGGAATTTTTTTTTTTGGATGTTGTTGTGTGTGTACACATCTGTGCATTAAATTGAAGTGATATATAATTACATAACGCACATGACAGATGTTGGGAATTTTGAAATGTCAAAATAAATTGTTTTGTTATCGTTTTTCTTTTTATTTGCATTAAAAATCTTTAACAATTTATGTTCATGAAATTATAACATTCGAATATTTGATATTATAGCAAATTATGTAATTGTGACAAGGACAGATGAAATGTTAGAAAAGTTAGGTTAAATTTAACAATGCAAATTGACGTTTTAATGTCAAAAAAGTTAGGTAAAATTTAACAGTTTAGATTGACGTTTTAAATGTCATTAATATTAGGTTATTATTTAATTGTGACAAGGACAGATGAAATGTTATAAAAGTTAGGTTAAATTTAACAATGCAAATTGACGTTTTAAACGTTACAATAAATTGTGACAAGTGACAGTTGAAATGTTAAAAGAGTTAGGTTAAATTTAACAGTTTATATTGACGTTTTAAACGTCAATAATATTAGGTTATACTGAAATTGAGTTTAATATATTTTCTTTTAATTAATAAATATGAAATGATGAATTATTAATGATTTGTACAATTTGAGTGAAAATAAGTTCATTAAACAGAAGCGTTGGACTTTCTTGTAGCGTTTATTTATTATTTTTTTTTTCGGAATCGTAATTAAAAGTCAATTAAAGAGCCGTGAAGTGGGATTTATTTAAAGTAAGAGTCGAAAGAAAGTGTGCTTCGGATGAAATGCACTTTAGTAGAGAGTTATTATCTATGTAAATCAAGAAAATTGCATTAACATTACCGTAGCTGGAGATTAATTTGTGTACTTGTTACATTCTACACAGATTAAAGATCACGTAGAACAAGAACAACAGCAATTTTGTAGAAAATTACTAAGCAAAATGTAACTAAAGAAATGGATTTAGAGACGTGAAAGTAAAACTCGCTTTAAAATTGAATTATGTGCAAAATTTTCTATTTTCTTTGGTTAATATAAAGGTTATAAAACCCCGACATTTCCTCCTCGCTCCGACGTTATTTTCAGACGTTTCACGTTTATTTTCATGCTGACCGGTGCTGTTGGCCGTTGTTTGCCAAGCGATTCCGAAAATTTCGAAAGATTCCCAAACGTCCGACTTAAGTTCTTTTTTTTGCAGTCTGCACGCACACGGAAAATGTTGAAATAAATAAGACTCGCAGCGTGGAATGTTTGTTTCTGTTTTAAAACGTGAATTGGAAATCATATTAGATGCAAAATACAATGTTTTTCATATTATAACCTTATCGAAATGCAAAATTATTTACTTACGAGTTTCCGTTAAAAGTTTTATCTACAATTTAATTCTCATTAAAGCAATTTGCTTGCGGTTTCCTCCTACATATTTCAGCTATTAACAATCCATTTATTACAATTGAACAACTTTTTTATGAGACAATTACATTGTTTGCATTTTGGCGCACAACGTGGGGCAAATGTTTAGATTCTACTATGACATCTTCATATGCGTGTTTTAAGCCATGAAATTAGTGATTTCGTTATCAGTAAAGTTTTATTAACAACTGACATTTATTTTAAAATTGCAATAATTTTGGCCACCAACGTGGGGCACTTTCCTTGTAATTGTACAAATCAACTACGATTTTTGCTTATTATTAATTAAAAATACGCTTTTTACATCTATCTTTTATTAATTATCTGTTGATGACAAGAATATGTCAAAATTTGAAGTATAACAATTGTTTTTACTTATCAAAATTAAACGCTAATACAAGTATTTTTGTAGAAAATTTCTTGTAATTATTTTTTAAATGTAAAGTTTAATTGTTACTGCATATTCAACAATGATAAATATGTCAAAATTGACAGAAATAAAATTTTTGTGGACCAACGTGGGGCACCTATTCACTTCAAAATTAACAATTTACTATATCGTTTTTCATATTATAACTTGAAATTAATAAACTTTATCAAGAAATTGTTGAAATTTAAGTATATTAAAACAACGATTGCGAAAATGATGAATGTAAGCATTTATATGTCGAAATGATTTCGAACGAGCGCGTTCCTCCTCTCTTCTACTTTTTTTCATCGTATTTCCCAAAATAAAACCCGAAGTGGAAAAGCGATTATTTTTTCGTGCAGCCAAGGCCGCCTGGGATGCGACTTTGAAACAGAAATAAAAAGTTTTATTTTGTGAGAAAAAAGAGAAAAGAGGTGGATGATGCCTTTTATTTCTGTGCATCATCCTGTAAACACGCATTGTTAAAAAGGAACGTCCTCCCATTTATTTTGTCTGCACAAAGGAAAACACGTGAAAAGCAATGTTTTTCTAATAAAAAAAAAACTTGTTTTTTTTTAAATTTATTTAATATTTCTACCGAGAGATGACGTATCGCAATTAGCTTATACTTTTTTTGTAAATGGATTTATTCGTAGATTGAAAATTCGTAAAATGAAAATTTTCCACTTTAAATTAGTTCATTTGCTCGAATATCATCAGTTGTGATAAGAAAACTCATGACTCATGTTGCCTTTTGTTACGTTCCTCATACATATGCAAAGAATGTGGAGGAATGGTTGAGGAATCCTTGATTTTATTTTATTTTTATATATAAACATGACCAAAGAAAAATGCATGGAAAAACGATACGAAAAAAAAATAGAATTGCGCGGAGTGTGAAGTCAATTCTAACTAAATATTCATTTATGCGGACTCGCAACGTTTTCCTGCTTGCACCAACAAAGAAACGCGAGACTCGCGGTTATACAACAATGGATTTGCGCTGCTTAAATAACGACACGTAATACACCGCATAATGTCGCAGCAGAGGGCGAATGCAGAAAAAAACAAAACAAAACAATCGAGGGGAAAAACGGATGCGAAATTGGGTTGTCACATTTGACAGATGACGCCATCTGTTTTTTCAATTTAACGCACTTGCAAATATTTGATTGTGTGTACCAAAGAAATCGATAAAATTATGTTCATATTTATTACGAAATTTATTTGCGACGAGATTACGTAAGCGCTTTTTATTGCACTGATAACACGTTGATAAACACGACGAATCTAATAACTAATCTATCGAGTAAAATGACAATTAATATGTCAAAACAAAAACAGTCAAATGTTCTTATTCTCATTTATTTATTATTAAAAAAATTTACTTAAATTAGTAAACAAGTAGAAATTCAATAACTTACACTTGACAAACAAGTTTTATATTTAGTTACTCACGTGATTATTAACGTAGTTTCAATATAAAATTAGTATTTGATGTTACAAAATTGTTATGCAATGACAACATTGAGGTTATATTTAGGAACGAACATGCGTCAACAATGGCAATGTACAAAAGTTTAACACCTTCATAATCAACAGAAATTTTGTGCAAATATTGAATAATTCAAGGAATTATTTAGCGTTACACGTGGAAAAATTGTTACCATAATTTTTGGTAATATTTTATAAACTGTAGATAAATTACGTAAAATAATTATATTTGTGCATGTTTTGGTAAATATTATTGAAATTACGTGAAGTAATTAATGTATGATTACATAAAATTACTTTGTGTATGAATGCGGTTGCAGGCATTGCAGCTAATTGGGTTGTATATTTATGAGCTCAATTGGCGAAGCGACACCTAGAGCGCATGAACCCAACTGCGATGGATATGCCAATGTCAAAGTAATTAATTAAATTCAATTGCGAAAAAAAAAGTGCTCTAATAACTTTGAACGATTACATTCAGAAAACGTGCAGAAATAGAAAATGAAAAAAAGGAACATTGAGACAGTCCATTGAGAAGAAACAAAGCCCAGCAACCAGTTTACGTCGAAATTAATTGCCTCTGTCAGGAGTTAATTTTCGTTGCGAAAGGAGTTGCAGAACGAGAAAGGATATACAGATTATATTAAAAAAAAAACGGATGGTGAGAGACATTTCGTGTATACTGAACACACCACAACATACGTGCAAAAGCAAAGTTAAAAGTCACGTTGGAAAATTGAATCGCACGACGACGACGATGATGATGAGAAAGAAAGATCAAGTGTGTCGTTGATGTCATGCAGTAATTATTTTTAATTTAGTCTTTTCGCTCTGCACACGCGGATTTGCGCAGCAGAAAATAAAATTTCGTTGCCAAAATTTTCGAATTTCGACGTAAATAAACAAACCTAATCTGGGAAGTATATTTTTTGTTTTGTTTTGTTTTTAATTGGAGAGTTTAAAAAAAAATTTGGTATATTTAGGTGCGGTCAGATTTATAGCTTTGGCAGAACGACATTTTGGCCGTTTGTTGTAAACAAAAAAAATAAATTTGAGGAAAAAAAAACAAGTAACGATCGGAACTGCGGCGCGTTTGTTATTGACATTTATTTGCGAACAAAACCGAATCGCAGTTGCAGCTTCTATTTTCGTGATACATCCGTATCCAAGAGACTGTTTATTCTGGTTTCTATAGTAACAATAACAAATCTTCGAACTTAATCAATACAATAAGAAGCGTATTTAACTATTTATTCTTGTTTCTATAGTAACAATAACAAATTTTCGAACTTAATCAACGGAATTATTACATAATTATTAGAGTTTTTACAATTATTTTTTATTAATAGCATTTGATTTATTTAGGCTTCAATACTGAACTTGGTGGAATCGCATTTTATATTTCCAGTTAATTTTTTTTTATATTATATAGGGGACCCAGTATGAAAACTTGTGGGACATTTTGAAATACTTTAGCAAATAAGTTTGTGTCGACAAAAATTCCATCAAAATAAAATGGAACGATTTTGAATGAGAAGTTTTATTTGTGTGAAATGTAAAAAGGTGCTCTCGTTTCGTTTCTCAGAGTTCAAGTGATGCAGAAGGAAAAGAAAATCTTTTGAGGATCAAAAAGCTTCTTCTCATTTAAACGAGAAACACTCGAGCTTTGTCCGTCGAGGGAGGAAAGCCTTTGCATCGTCCTCTTCTCTCACTATCCTTCCATCACACACAGACAGAAATCACATCGATCCTCTTCGTCCGCGTTATTTATACATTATTCATGCTTGTGCCATATTACAACACAACATAACGCGATGATTTATTTCGGACAGGAAGTCTGTGTACGTACATACGTTCAGATTTATTACCAATTCATATTTTTCTCTCTCTCTCTCGCCTCTATTTAGTTTTTTTTTGGTGTTATGATTCAATTTACGAGCACCGGATCTTGCGGTAATTAGAATTTAATTGCGATTCAATTTAATCAATCCAGTTTGCCTCTGAGGTCGTTCAACTCACATTTATGCTATGATTCATTTGTAAATGTGCGTTGCGTTTATGATGGGAAAAATGAAGCGAAAACTGATAATGTAATGTTTATCATCAAACATCTAAAAATTGTTGAGCTTCATGGATGAATCATTGTTTGCTCAATCATTGTGAGATGATGCTTATCTATTGTAAGGTTGATGATGATTATTAATAGTTTGTATCTTTCTTGTTGCAGTATCGAGTGGTGATAGTGGACATCCTCATGATGGGGGAGAGGGCAGCGGCGGTGATAGTGGCGACCAAATGGACGCCGATAGCAGAGCCAGAGAGTTGGCCCGTCGCAAGGAAGAGGCCAAGAGACGTCGCCGCAAGAAGAAACGCACCGGATCTTCCTTGGTCTCCTCTTGCTTCCAAGGTAACATCATCAGAGATAATCTTGACTCAATTTTCGAACTCCCCAAACCACCAATTACACGTCTCAACATTGCTCAAAAACTTTTTCAACTTAATCCAAGTATTTTTCTACACGAAATAGGTTCATACGAAAATCTTGACTTAAATTTGAAAGTTCCTAACTCAATATAAAAAAAATATTTTTTTTTAAATTACCTTAAATTTGTATATCGTTAAAATCGTTCGTTTTGAACAGAAGCAGATGCACGTTCGTGTTCACATCTGTCCCAGAAAAGCGATCAACCTACTTTCTACCTTCGAGTACCCTTAAGCCAATAAACATAATTGACCTTTGCGATAGTTCGTTTTTTCCTTCGCCATTCCAATGCCGACACGACCGTCACTTTTCGCAACTTCGCTCGCTTGTATTAAGTTTTTTTCTAATCTCATTTCGTTTCTTATCTTTCAGAGCTGTACAAATTGACCGGTGAGATACTGGGCGAAGGTGCTTACGCCAGCGTGCAGACCTGCGTCAACATGTACACGGATCAGGAATTCGCTGTGAAAATGATTGATAAGGTGCCGGGGCACGCGCGCGATCGAGTCTTCCGTGAGGTGGAGACCTTTCATCACTGTCAGGGACACCCGAACATCATCCAGCTCAGCGAGTTCTTCGAGGACGAGGACAAATTCTATCTAGTTTTTGAAAAAGTAAGTACAGCTTAAGTTTATATATCAATTATTATTCATTATGGATAAAGCAATCACATTTAGATTATTGATTTTCTTGAATTTTTATTTATCTTTAGGTCATTGAAATATGTTTGGATGATTGCTCCAGATGGACCGAATTAATTGGCCGTGCGTTTGTTTTGACTAAATAAAGGCATCTGGATTAGGTTGAGCGGTTATTTATGCAATAAAGTGCAGTGGCTGACCTAAATTTTTGGTTGTGAAACTTTCTTGATCGGTTCGGATCGAAATACCGACAATTTAAATATCGACACTGAAAATTCCAACATTATGTTTTTCTTATTTGATGTAGACATAAAACAAAGGAATTTATAAAATTATCGATTGTTAATAAATGTTCCTTGAAAACGTGGAATGAAGTGTGTTTCGTGAATATTTCAGGATTTACGTTGCAGGAAAAGTTTGGAAACCCTGGTTTAGAGTATTACCTGTATTTTGTCGTAAACGTGCTTTATAACTAAAACTATCTACTTAATTTACCATGAAATTTGAATGTCAGGAATGTAATTGTTGGGATTTCGATGTAGACCCGTTTTTGATGTTGTTTTAATATGGTATTCTCTTTGGTGTTTCAGATTAACGGTGGTCAATTGCTGAGGAGGATCCAGGAGCACAAGTGTTTCACTGAGGCGGCGGCAGCGGAGATAGTGCGGGAGGTGGCGTCCGCACTGAGCTTCATGCATGCGAAGGGTATAGCCCACAGGGATCTGAAGCCGGAGAACATCCTCTGCGTGCACAACGATCGTCTGTGCCCGGTGAAGGTCTGCGATTTGGACCTCGGCTCCGGAATCCGTTTCCAGTCGAGCGTCTCGAGTCCACTCGCTACGCCGCAGCTGCTGACGCCGGTGGGAAGCGCCGAATTCATGGCCCCCGAAGTCGTGGAGGCCTTCATCGGAGACGCGGACACCGCAGCGTACGACAAGCGGTGCGATCTCTGGTCTCTGGGCGTCATCATGTACATCCTTCTGTGCGGATATCCGCCGTTCTACGGGAAATGCGGAGGCGACTGCGGCTGGGAACGCGGCGACAACTGCGCGATGTGTCAGCAGCTGCTCTTCCAGAGCATCCAGGACGGTCACTACGACTTCCCCGAATCCGAGTGGAGCCACATCTCCAAGGAGGCCAAGAACCTGATCCAATCTTTGCTAGTGAAGAGGGCCAGGTCTCGCCTGAGCGCCGCTGACGTCCTTCGTCATCCCTGGTTGGAATTCGCTGGAGACATCGATACTCTTCCAACAGCCGAGATCATCAAGAAGAACAACTCGGCGCGCGAACTGTCCCAGTTCGCCGAGAGCGCCAACAACGTTCACCGCGTCTACCAGCAGCACTTCAGCATGCAGCTCAACTACTTGGAACGCCCAAACCTGTACCAGGCTCCGCCTCACGGCCTCAGCCCACCATCCGAGAGCCTCCTTCTCCAACGACGACTCAAGTGCAGATCCCTGGTACCGCCCACCTCCACCCCGACCATCCAAAGTCCGACCGGCTGAAAACGAGCGATTTACATTTAACGCACGCAAAATTACCAAAACCTTCGTCAAACTGAGTTAAAAAAAAGATTACAAAAAAAAACCCGACCCCAAACAAAAAAAAATATTCAAAAACCTCAAAAAAAAAAATTCAAAATCCCAAAAAAAAAAATAATATTGTACATTCAGAATATTTCATTAATTTCCGTTTTTAATCCGTTTTAAACTTAAGAGATTTCATTTCAGTTACCCCCTTTCTCCTTGCTAAAAAAAAATTAATAATAAACCCACCCCTGACGCGAAACTACTATTCGCACTTGGATACGCTGTTTCTTCTCCGTTAAAAAAAAATCTGTTTTTTTTGTATTGTTCGTTGACTTCTTAAGTACTACTACCCATTTTGTTACTGTTAATATGTACTATTATTATTATTATTTTGTTTTTTTTTTATTATATACGCGGCGCACGAATTTACATCAAGTCAAACTTGAAGTTGATCCAACCACCACGAAGAAAATTGTTATATATAAATTCGACGCAAATGAAGGAAGAAAGAAAGAGAAGAATAACCGTAAAACAACTGTGCCAAATGATTCGTTGTTTTACACAAATCGAGTGAAAGTAATAATAATAATAATATTGAATAATGATAATATAGAGATTTATATATGTATACACATAAGAAAAAGCACTATTTTTTGTAATTTTGTAAATATAACTATATTGTTTCTTCAATTTTGATGTAAATTTGGTGCAAAAAAAAAAATAATTACGAAGATGGAGATGAGATGTTGTGATGATGAGGGGATGAAAAAGATGCGGAAGAGTGGCCTAGAGATCGCTTGTATTTTAATACTTTTGTAAAAAATGAAACAAACAAAAAAAAAAGATATAATATGTGCAGCCGCGACTGCATTGTGATATAAAACAAAAATATATTAATGAGAAAAAAAAAATAATAAAAAGAATCTATTACTAAGAGCTAGGATAGCGAGTACCTGCTTTAGTTTTGAGATATATACGAGGTGAAGAAAAGAATGTCGATAATGATAAAAAATATTTTGTAGCCCCGCCCCGCCCGCTCGCGCGCTCCGCCCCCTTTACAATCGCGCAATTTTTTCGTAACGAAAATTTTGTTTCCTGGGTGTAAAATGGGCGGAGCTCCGAGACGAAGGCGGAGCCAGAACTGACAGTCCATCAAGAATCCTAAATATACGTGTTTGTTTATATTTTTTCTGTTTTCAAATCTCCTTTGTTTCGATTTTTTCTGTTGTCTTTTTGGATATGTTTTTTTTTTCCTTTGAAAAAAAAAATTAAAACGAAGATTTTGTAATGCTCAAGGGTGCAAGAGGGACAACAACAAAAAAAAAACTGTTGCAGGAATTAAATAGTTGTCGCTCGAAGGAAAAATTTGATAACGTTAAATCTTGATGAGAGAAAGA
>NW_017096960.1:65716-66187 GCF_001412225.1 Nicrophorus vespilloides
AAAGAAAGAGAGAAAGGATAGATCGCATGTTGAGAGTGATTGTATGAATGTGTTAAGCATTTAATTACTGTGACCTAAGCAGTACAAAACGCAAATTTTATATTATATTATATATATATGAAAAAAACAAACAAATAAAAAATGATGATGATCATGAAAAAGCAAATATATTTCCATTCGTATGTTTATTAATTGTAATATGAAGATGAAAAAAAAAAGAGAAATATGATAATCGCCGAGGGTCGTGGGGTTTCGGTTATTTTCGTGTGTAAAAAGAAAGAAAATTGTTTGCTCCGAAGATCCCCGACGACGACGACGACGTCAGTGCCATCGATCGATTTATCATCGTATTATGTAATGTTATTATTAGGGGAACCGAAAGAATTCGATATCGTTCGCGAGTGGGCGTCTCCATCCGCAGGTGGGCGGAGTCGAACAACCGTTAAAAACGCCCCCAAAATGTTTATTCTT
>NW_017096960.1:66197-66517 GCF_001412225.1 Nicrophorus vespilloides
TTATATCGATTCTTCTTATGCGTTTCTCTATCTACTTTTGTTTATTATTATTTTTTTATTTTCTTCTATTGATGATGATGATCACCGATTCATGTACCGAGCGTGCTTTATTTTTTTCTTACGAATAAACACACAACAAGGTTTTCTCTCTTCTTTTTTTTTATATATATATATATCATACATACACACACACACACACACAAAATGAACAATGTTTAATAAATATATTCTATAACAAAACAAAAACCAATTTCTTTATTTTCTTGCTCATCGAGCAACAAAACAAATCGAATATGAAAACAATAAATAAACGATGAATT
>NW_017096960.1:66536-74848 GCF_001412225.1 Nicrophorus vespilloides
GCACTTAATCTTAGTTGTACGTAAGCAATAAACGGATGAACTTTTGAAATTCGTTTGTTATGCAACTAAACATACACCAACATCTATCCAACGTACTTTTCTTATCAAAGTTCTCAATTTTAGTATTATTACATTCAATTATAATTGTGTTTTTTTTGTAATGAAAATATTTTTTTTGTAATGAATTAAAATAAATTGGCGCACAACGTGGGACCCCTTCGTTATGCAACTAAACATACACCAGCATCTTTCCAACGTACTTTTCTTATCAAAGTTCTCAATTTTAGTATCATTATATTTTACTCATAATTATGTTTCTATCTAATAAAAATATTTCTTTAGTTAGTGAATTAGAAAAAAAAATTGGCGCCCAACGTGGGACCTTTTTTTATATACATTTTAGAAACTGCAGGGGGTAGGTAACATGTCCAATAGATTAAAGCCCGTTTCTTCTTTGAATTTACCAAAAGTCTTGTCCACCTAATAAAGGGTGTCCCGAAATTAACGCAAGATTTGAATTTGCCGCCATTTGTGTAGTAAACTGTTGGCAACCCCAAAATATCACAATCCGAAGACTAAAAACTGTGGTTTCTATTTAATTCAAATCTTTCGTTAATTTTGAGACACCCTTTATATAAAATTATTTATTAAAAAAACGAATAAAATAAGAAAATCTTAAGAAGTTTAGAAAAATCTTGATAATTACATAATTCTTAAATTCATTATAATAACATCTTTTTTTTAATATAATTACTTGACGGGATTCATCAGCAAAGAATTCAATGAATCTTAACTCTTGTTTGTTATAATTTTGTGTATAGTTCATAACAGACATGATCCGGTAACTTTAGATTTTGAAATAGTTCATAAATTTAACAATAGATGTCTTGAAAATATTCAATTTCTTTTTATACTTATTAATATTACAATAAATCTATCCTTGGTATTTAACCGTCTTCTCTCGAATCTATCTAAATTATTTGAATTGGTTTCAGTTAGATAATCTAATTTTGTAGAAATTAATTTGATGTTTAACAAATGTTGACTGGTTGGCAACCCCAAAAAAATCAGAATTTGAAGACTAAAAACTTTCGTTAATTTTGGGACACCCTTTATATAAAATTATTTATTAAAAAAAATGAATAAAATAAGAAAATCTTAAGAAGTTTAGAAAAATCTTGATAATAACATAATTCTTAAATTCATTATAATAGCATCTTTTTTTTAATATAATTACTTGACGGGATTCATCAGCAAAGAATTCAATGAATCTTAACTCTTGTTTGTTATAATTTTGTGTATAGTTCATAACAGACATGATCCGGTAACTTTATATTTTGAAATAGTTCATAAATTTAACAATAGATGTCTTGAAAGTATTCAATTTCTTTTTATACTTATTAATATTACAATAAATCCATCCATGGTATTTAACCGTCTTCTCTCAAATCTATCTAAATAATTTGAATTGGCTCTAGTTAGATAATCCAATTTTGTAGAAATTAATTTGATGTTTAACAAATTTTGACGTTAAATCAATTATTATAATTCAATCTTATTATTTTGTACATGTTCGTTAAGAAGTAAGCATAGCACTAAAAAGAAAAGAATTATATAATTGATAACCAAATTTTATTTTTTGATATTGTTTTTACGAAATATTGAATAACTTAATTTAGTTTCAGCTGCGTAATCTCATTTTTCCACCTGCAGATCATTGATTTCAGCTGTTTTATGTAACATTTGACACTAAAATGAATTAGAAAATCCTAGTGTTTTATTTATAATAAGATAACAGATGGCGTTTTACGAATGACATTTGACAACTTGTAATAAATATAGTCGTCGCCTTCTTTAATTCATCTTTATGTGCTTAATTTAAGAAGTTAACATTGTTTTATATGTATACGTACTTAATCTTAGTTATACGTAAGCAATAAACAGATGAAGTTTTGAAATTCGTATGCAACTAAACATACACCAACATCTTTCTAACGTACTTTTCTTATCAAATTACTTATAATTGTGTTTTTTTTTGTAATTAAAATATTTCTTTTTTAATGAATTACAATTACAAAAAAAAATGGCGCTCAACGTGGGACCTTTTTACACGTATTCTAAGGATAAATAAGGCAATTAACAATTGATGAGTTATTAGTGCTTAACAATTTTATTGCAAATTCATAAATTTAGTCATCATAGATTGGATACGCGGTGTTTCTGGAATCAACTAATCATTCTTATGGTGCGAAGTAGTTCTGAAACATAAATCATTGTTAAGTATTTAAAAAAAAATAACTAGTAATTTCTTAATTTTACCGAAGGATTGTCGAAGTAGATGCATTTTAACACTTGGTAAGCAGAATTGCATTTGTCATCACCGCCGTCTTAAAATAAAAAAAACAACAACAATTTAACAAAGACAAAGATTCCTTTGCAAAATTCATTATAAAAAAATATATATATTTATTGTCACCTTGTCCTTTGCATCTGCTTATACTTTCTTTAATAGGTGCTACACGTGCGGTAGGTAACATGTCCAATAGATTATAGGCCGTCTCTTCATTGAATTTACCAGTAGTCTTGTCCACCTAAGAAAAAATTACATAACAAAATGTTAAGAAACTTTTGATAATACTCAATTTTTCATTGACTAGTGTTAATTACCTAATTATACATAAAACAAAATATTCACTATTTACTTGACGAGATTCATCAGCAAAGATTTCAATGAATCTTAACTCTCGTTTGTTACAATTTCGTGTATTGTTCATAACAGACATGATCCGGTAACTTTCGGGTTTAAAATAGTTCAGAAATATAACAGTAGATGTCTTTTTATATTAGTTCCAGTTACGTAATCCGGTTTTGTACAAATTTGACATTTAACAATTTTGACGTTAGATATAATTTTCAATTTAAACGCCAGATGTTGCTGTTACATTGAATAATCCGATGTTCATTAAATCAATTTATTATATAATTAAAACTTACTATTTTGTACATGTTCATTAAGCAGTAGGCGTAGCACTAAAAACAACAAAAGGATACAACATTGACATTATTTAATTGTATAACCAAATTTCGTAAATTGATTATTGTTTTTCAGTGATATTGAATAACTTACTTTGGTTTCAGGTGCGTCATCCCATTTTCCCACCTGCAGATCATTGAGTTGAGCTGTTTCATGTAACATTTACCATAAAAATTCAATTAGACAATTGTAGTGTTTTATTTATAATGAAACAATAGATGGCGTTTCATGAATTTGACATTTGACAACTTGTCAAAGTTAAGTGACTTGAATGATAAAGTTGTCTTACCGTCTGTAGCTTTGCTCTTCGGTTGACAATTCTTCCGTGCCAACTTTCCTGTGGATTTGAGCTGAGCTTCGGACATCTAAACTCGTGCAAAAAAAATAGAGATTAATCCTCGAATTTCTGTATTCTTCAGAATTCTTACCGCGCACTCACTAATCTGCACCCAAATGAACGTAACGACCACAAGTAATAATAGGAACTTCATTTTTATATGACAACAAGGAAAAGACAATCAAATAGAAATGAATTTGGTGTTTTCTGAGTCAGATATTTTTATACTTGGATCGTGATAAGTTTAATTGCATCTCAAGGAAAGCTAATTCTATTAATTTGCGAATTAATTTCACCGGCAAATCCATTTTTAATTGATACTTATGTGTAGATAATGCACCACTTTTTAGTTATGAATGTATCAATTCTATGAAATTAAAATTACACAATCAAATGCAAAACACAATCATAATTAATATTCATAAGGAAACAAGTGATTTGAATTGAAATTATCGTTTTTTTCTCTTTAGTAAATATTTAATATCCTGAAATTAATGAAAAAGTGAAGATGTTCCTTTTCAGCAACAACAATTTTGGAAAAACGTACTAAAAGAACATATAACAACATAAGACTGACAGTGGGTTCGTTGGAAAGGTGACACTTTCAGCTTAAATTTGAGTATAAGATTATGTAATTAGCAAATGAGGTTGTCGAGTAATTTACTAAAAACTGAAGACAAATTGGGAAAACTGAAAACCCGTCAGATTGCAACGTAACGCAACGCTTTTCTGCACCTGATTATGCAATCAAATCTTAAAAAATTAATAGTTTTTGAGTTATTAACGAAAATCGTTTTTTTTTTTCTATCAAACTGCAATTTTAACAAAATCCCATTGGCAATTGGACAAAATTTTGGGTAATTCTCAGACACTCCGAAATTAAATGCTAGAATCATTTCAGATGGCTCATTCGAAAGGTGGCAGTCTAGTTAGTATGATTCCTGTCGAATTACGTAATTATCCTGCGTGGTTATCCTGAAAAAATAAACACGTGAAGACGTTGCATTTTCATCAACGTCACTTAAACAGCTCCCATTGAATACTCATGCCACTGGACTCGTTGGAAAAGTGAGATTTTCAGCTTTAATTTGAGTATTGGATGATCTTATTAGCTTAAGCGGTTATTGAGTTATGCAAGAAAATGTATGAAGAAGAAACACTTATTGCGAATGAAAACTCTCATATCTGCAACCAAATATACAGCAGTGTATATTTGCTTGCCTATAGTAAACATCTTTTTGAAAACGAGGAAAGTCAAAAAATGTCATTTCAGGATGTAAGTTTCAGGATTTTTCAAATATCGATGCTAGAAATCTTTCAGTGATCTCATTCAAACGATAACGTTCTCCAGTTTACGATTATTATTGAATTATGTAATTATCCTGCGTGGTTATCCTGAAATCAATGAAAAGCTGAAGATGTTTTTTTTAGCAACAATACTTTTAACATCTCATTGCAGACGAACGGATGGTAACAGAATGTTGGAAATAGGTTAATTGGAAAGATGAGACTTTCAGCATTAATTTTAGTATAACATGATATAATTAGCAAATGAGATTGTCACTAAAAACTGAAAACTGTCAAGAAAAACTGGGAAAACTGAAAACTCGTTGCCTATAATATCGATGCTATAACTCTTTCAGTGATCTCACTTAATAGATAACGGTCTAAAGTTTACGATTCTTGTTGAATTATATAATTATCCTGCGTGGTTATCCTGAAATCAATGAAAATATGAAGATGCTTTTTTTTGCAACAATACTTTTAACATCTCATAGCAGATGAACTCATAGTAACAGACTGTTGCAAATAGATTCGTTGGAAAGATGAGGCTTTCAGCTTTAATTTTAGTATAAGATGATATAATTAGCAAATGAGGTTGTCACTAAAAACTGAAGAAAAATTGGGAAAACTGAAAACTCGCCTATAATAAACATCTTTATGAAAATTTCGGTAATTTTCAGAATTTATTTTCTATACTTTATTCTAATTTATTTAATACAGAACGATTGTAATATTATAAATAAAATAAGTGATAATTAGCAACGATATGTAAAAAAAAGCAGCAGAAACAACAGCATTTGGAAGACTTAATACTAATGATATCAGCAACGTTTTAAAATAAACACATAATTATATAACATAGAAAAAAATGCAGAAGAAATCATCACAAATGAATGCTTGAAGTCGTATTGGAAAGTGGTCGAATTTGGTCGAAGTCCAGTTTTAAGGCAGAAAATAGTTCTGAAATTAAAGTTTTTTCCTCATTTTATGTTTAATATGTAATTTAATCAATGTTTACCTCAGGATTATCGAAGTATAAGCATTTAGCGAATCGCCAAGAAGAATCGCATTTATCGTCGTTGGCTTGAACTGAAAAAAACAATTAACAATTGAAAAAAGAAACCTGTAAATTAGGTAATTTTTGATTGAACTTATTGGAAAGTTTGTATTTAACTAAAAAAAGAACATTTTCACAATTAAAGTATAAATTTCGAAAAAAAATTATAGTTTAATGAAATTATAACGTTCTAAGATTTACCTTCCTCTCCGCATTTCTTCATGGAAGAAGCTGTAGGTTCTTGCCTCGATTCGGGTAAAGTTGGCACTTGTTTCAATGCCGCCTCAAGATCGAATTCACCGTTTTTCTTGCACTATAATCAAAATGTAATAAAAGAGATAAAGAAAATTATTTTTTTTTGATATAATTCAAGATAAATTTATAAAAAAAAAGAGAGATTTAAAAAACAGTAACTTACGACTTTCAGCATAGACAGAGCGCAATTCATGTAACACTGAAACAAATTCATAAAAATTTATATTTTTTTATGAAATTAATTGTGAAATGGAGAGTGTTTACCTTAATTGGATTAGATTCGTCGGCCCAATCGCCTGCATGTAATTTCATCACTTGTGCTAAAAATAACCAAGACATTATTAAATGTTAATATTTGTAAAAAAAAACAATAATTTTTACCTTCGGTTACTTTGGATTTGGGTATACAAGAATTCCTCACTAATTTCGCAGCTGATTTCATCTGCTTTTCGGTTAACTATAAAAAAATACATACAAAAATGTTATAATTTGTATAACAACGAAGAAGTAACAAAAAATTATCAATTTTTTTTCATAATAATGAATGAAATCAATGAAATTTTGTTAATATTTCTTATTTTTTATAAATGAAGATAAATACAGTTGTTTATAATACCGAAAAGCAGAAGTTGATGATGAATACAAACATTTTATAATTTGTATAACAACGAAGAAGTTACAAAAAAAGTATAAAATTATCAATTTTTTTCATAATAATAAATGAAATCAGTGAATTGTTGTTAATTTTATATAAATTAAGATAAATACATTTATTTATAATACCGAAAAGCAGCAGTTGATGATGAATACAAACATTTTATAATTTGTATAACAACGAAGAAGTTACAAAAAAAAGTATGAAAATATCAATTTTTTTCATAATAATAAATGAAATCAGTGAATTATTGTTAATTTTATATAAATTAAGATAAATACAGTTGTTTATAATACCGAAAAGCAGCAGTTGATGGTGATGAGAAGTATTAAACCAAGAGTTAACCGCTTCATCTTGACCGTAAAAATGATCGTTGATCGTCCACTTTTCGGTCTTTATATCTCTCAGTTGCGGTCTTATTGTTGTTTAATTTTCGCATTACTTAGTTGCCAGTTATTAGACGTTCATTACCGGTAATGTGTCTACATTTCTCTCCCATTTCCTTCCTGCCCATATGATTTTTAACAAAAAAAAAATATGAAAGAAAAACAAAAATTGAGAGCTGCACGAGACAGACTTGGGAAAAAGACAGTAATCATCGGGCAAGGACAAGAAAATTGCCGGTCTTTTCGTATGCAATCTGCTTCTTTTTTTTTAATATGTGCACAAAGTGATCCTCATTTGCGCGCCTGATTTACACGCAACTCCCAAGGCTGCAAATTGTTATGAATTAAAACCGATTTCCGATGAGTTTTGTAGGTGTTTACGGCTCTATTATTTCGTTCCTTGCAGCGTTTTTATGTGTATCATTTACAGAGAAAAAAATGATTGGTTTCTCGAGGAAATCCTATTCATGTTTTGCATAATTTGTTTACTCACGACGCGAGGAAATCAATGACAAAAAACGTTATTATTTCTTATTCAATGGTTCAAGTATTTTCAAACTGTGTAGCGATGTTTGAGGAAAATGTTCGAACATCAAAATTTGAAAACATTAATCTTTTAGTTTACATATATGAAGATGTATTATGGTGAGTGAGCTTTCCAAAGTGCCATGAGTCATATTTGTAACTATTGAGTGTCTTCACAAATCATTAATTTCTCAATAATTATAGAAGATACAATAATGAATGAGCATGGAAATGAAAGCTAAATGTTTGGTCTTTCCAAAGTGTCATTTGTCATATTTGTAACTATTGCTGATGTTCTGTAATTTACGGTCAAAGTTGAAAATGGTTTTTTGAAGCTTCGAAAAATTAAGTGTCTTCAGAAATCATCAATTTCTGAATAATTGTACAAGAAACAATAATGAATGAGCATTCAAATGAAAGCTAAATGTTTGGACTTTTTAAAGTGTAATTTGTCATATTTGTAACTATTGCTGATTTTCTGTAATTTACGGTCAAAGTTGAAAATGTTTTTTTGAAGCCTCAGAAAATTGAGTGTCTTCACAAATCATAATTTTTCAATAATTATACAAGTCACAGTTAAAAATGAGTACACAAATTAAAGCTAAATGTTTGGGCTATCTAACGTGCCATTTGTCATAGTTGTAACTATTGCTTATATTCTGTAATTTACGGTCAAAGTTGAAAATGGTTTTTGAAGCTTCGGAAAATTGAGTGTCTTCACAAATCATCAATTTCTCAATAATTGTACAAGACACAATAGTGAATAAGCATTCAAATGA
>NW_017096961.1:0-34481 GCF_001412225.1 Nicrophorus vespilloides
ATATATATATATATATATAGATATAAAGTACTTGAAGTTTGGCTTGGATCTTGATAGCGGCCCACCCCGAATCGTAGTAAAAACGTCACAAATAACATCTTCCCTCCTCATCTCGACCATACGAAGAGCATCCCCAATCCCCGACCTTATCTCGTGATCATTAAAAGTCGACGTTACGTAACGACGAAACAATGGCCAATCAAATCTGCTATGCATGCGGCTCATATGTCCGGCCAAGGAACCCGATCTATCCAGTTCTTATTGCAATTCTACTATATATATACTACACTCTCTGGTTATACTGTTCTCTATATACATATTTTTTTTTCAACCCCCACAATTTTCTCTCCTGCCGCCCCTTTTATTATCCCATCGGTTTATGCTTTCACGAGATAATCCAGAATGCTGGATGTAAATATATTCTGCTCCGCGCTTTTATTGACCATACGGCCGTATACACTATGACTTACAAACGATATTAAAGATTGTTATTGCGCAACCGGTGGCGGGTTTTCTAGAGATGATTTTCCGGGAAATGTGATCCGACACAATCTATCCCCCTCCCCCAGCTGAATTTTCATTTCAAGCTTGTTTTTCTTTCTTTATTTCTTTGCTATATCTGTCTCGGTATGTAATAGTCCTTTACTAACATCCACAGGGTACGACGTGACGTCCCTGTACGTATGTATACGCTTCGCTGACAGTTATATACAATTTCCTATAAAATTTTACTGGAAAATTGTTACATTATTGACAAATTGAAACAAAAGTTAAGTACTTTGTTCGACAAACTCATTATTTATACGAACGTACACTTTGCAATCAGACCCTGAAGGCAAAACCTACATTAATTTTGTTTTAATCAGAAGGTAATATTATTAAATTTTTCTTTAATCAATTTTTATAAATCCATAATATTTTTAAAATTTATATTTTTTTTCTATTACACATAAATATATGCAAAAATATTTTATTCAAATTAATTTACAAATAGTTCACACATTCTAACTAACTCAATATTGTCAAAAAGTATATTATATAAACAAAAATATTATTTTTCATAATTTTTTATTATTTCATACAAGAATAATAAAAAAAAACATCTTATTAAAAAAAATGTTTATTTTTTAAATGGGACAACCGTTTTTTTAAGCTTTTCACTGAAGGTTCTTTTAATGAATAGTTATAAAACCTAAAGTGTTCATAACTGCTGATAACTTTTTATTACTACAGCATTAAAGGTATCATTGCTTTGTCTCGAAGGAGACACAGTTAACTTATTTTTTTTTTATATTCCATTAGATGTTTATAAGTTTTAAGCGATTTTTAACGAGGCAATTGTTGTCTCTTTGATAGCATCTCCTTCAATGTAGGTCAGCTTTGCATAATATTACTACTTATATAATTTTAAATCAATTTAATTCCAAAAAATATTCATAAGCACAGTCAAAAAAAACAAATACTTTTTCACAATTATAATATTAAGATTAAAAATTTACAACAGTAGCGCAAGATGACTTTGTGATGACTAAATGCAACAAAAGTTTGTTGGTTTTCGAGTTTTTAAAGAAAATCCTTTTTTTCCATGACAGCAATTTTTAAGTAAATCCTATTTACTTTTTTCCAATTTCTGCAGCTCGTAGCAGGCGACTCCGCAACAGAACGAAGATGCAAATAGTCTCGTTTGAAAGGTGAAGTATTCAGCTTTCAATTGTGTGGTCGATCATGTAATTAATTATCTTAATGGGTTGTCGAGAAATTCAAGAAAAACGAAAAAAAAAACGCAAAAATCTATTCCCTGTTACGTAATGAACATTACGTAACTTTTGTTTCATAAAAAGTTGCGTAAGGGTGGCGCCCATCTTACGCAATCATGAAATGCAACAAAAGTTACGTAATTACGAGGTCCTTGGCGCGCGCCTACTGCACCTATGCGGTAACGCATCACTGATTTACAATAATTAAAAAAATCTACATATAAATTTTGTATTGATTATATCATATTTCCTAGATGAAAATACGAGATGAAACTATGATTTTTTTGGAATAAAATTGAAAATTGTAATAATATTATTTCTGCTTGTCCTGATATTAGAGTAGAGTCAAGATGAATCACATTTGATGAACCGATTTCGATTTATAATGCCCTTATGGATTATCATTATGTGCGGTAATCAAGTCCATATAATACGGCTCTATTGTAGCTTAACAATTTAGTTACTAGGTATTAAAGATTATGCTGTAGTTCAGCCATTGCGCTTAATTATAATACGACGGTGCGAGTGTAACTATATTATTATACCCGAAACATAGGCTAGTACATACAATTATTATAGGGATTTAAACAGGTTCGATTCTAACCAGAATAGGACAATCAATCATCTATCGTTGACAACAGAAAATAGAACGCACGGAAAAGCTAGATACTAACAGTAAACCTCATCTTTTCCATTCAATTCCTGTAATGATCTATACTTTTTTTCAGCATAAAACCACTCTTGCATCTCGACGTCTATTTGCAGTCGCATATACAAAATACATATTATTAGATGATATATGTTCAGGTGAATGCACTACGAATCAACAGTATATTCATAATGCATAAGTAATATATTTATCTCCATATTTTTGCATCTAGAGTTATTTTGATTTATATATAACCTCATTTATATGGAATGAAAATATATAAATTTGTTATTGACAAAAATATTAAAAAAATTACACAAATCATAAAGTTTCAATTATATGAAGAATAATACTTTAGATTTACTTATCAGAGAAGAAAGTTTAAAATAATTTAACGCTAATATTAGTGGATAGTTGCCTAATTTAGACTCATAAATTCAATACCTCATGCATGTCAAACAGTAATTACTTTACTAATTGTGAATATAGTTCAAGACACTTCATTTTTGAATTATTTATTGCAGTTGCGTAAATTGGACCAGTAAAATTTGGCGAGCAATCAGTTGAAAACAATAGTTTCTAAAAATTCAAAGTAAAGTGAAATAGAAGTAAAATCATTAAATTTTTATTAAAAAAAGTTCCCTTTTAACAAAAAAACACTAAATAATTGGTGTTTTATGTGAAGAAACTAGAGAAGAAGATATTATTTTTTGATAATTTACATATAAAAATGTAAGTGGTCCAAATAAGGCAACTATTTTTTAAATGAGTTTTTTTCCCATTTTACTTGAATGATTCAATAACAACAATTGAAAAACAAAAAATTACATTACTTTTTTAAGCAGCAAAGCTACTTACCAATTAAAATTGTCACAATCCACATTGGATATAGAACTTACCTGAAAGTAAGTAAAAAAAAATGAATAAGCAATTATACAAAATAAAAAATATTCTGGAATTTCCAGTAATTGGGTAAATATAATAATAATATATAGGATATCTTAATTAAATAAATGTTGAGATCAAGTTAAATTTGTTAACCGGCGGCCAAATCCCAACTCGATGTTATCGAAGTCGTGCACACATACACACATACCCACACAGAGCAGGAGTTAGCTGTAAGTTGTCCCCAGAGGCATATTTTATAACGAAACGTTACAGGAGTTTTCAGAGTTTATGATCAAACGAAACTTGTTGGGATTTACAGTAAGGTAAACTCAAACATAAATATAATAGTTATTTGCAATATTTGAGTAAAATTTAATAATATTTCTATTGCGAAACTACATAATTCGACGACGTAATAATATTGTGTTAATAATTCGTCAAGTAATATATTTAAATATTTGGCTTACATAAAATTTAATAAAGATTCAGCGGTGCTTGTATTCCTTTAAATATTTATATGAACATGTCACGTTTGATAATAAAATTTTATATGCCCGTTGCATAAAATAATTCCACAGAAATACATTCATTTTCATGTCTCCAGGGTTATTTACCACCATTCCACTTCTGTTTTATTATATAAAAACATTTATTACGCAAATTTCTCATTTATGTAGGTAACTCGAGAAATGCAATGCAGGTAAAAACACATAATCGGTTAGGAAATAAACACCCTACTTTTTATTTCTCTACAAATTGCAATTTTATTTCTTACCAATCAATGTCTTCAAATATATAACTTCAGGAAAAACGTATGTTTTTTAAAGTTTTTATATATACTTTTTTCATATATTTTTAAAAATTTATTTAATATTTTTGTCCAAATTTTGACAAATTACATTTTTTTTATATATAACATAACTTGAAAATTATTGAATTCTTTAATTTGCGTATAAAGTTAAAAATGCATCTGTTTTTAACTTTTTTTTATATACATTTTTAAAAATAATTTTATGTAAAATTTATAAAAGTTTTTTTGTCCACTTTCGACAAATTACAAAATATTATTTTTATATATGGCATATTTTGAAAATCGTTGTATACTTGAATTTGTGTTCATGTTTAGGTTTAATTAAATTTTCAATTAGTAATATGCGATGTAATGTAAATAATTTGCTAATTGTATTCGCTATAATAATTAGATGGAGCGCGATATGAGGGAAGTAACGTTTTTGAATATTTTAGAGAACTTTAATGAACTAGGCAGACCTTTGTCTTTACCAGGCATGGTTGGCCCTTCGATGATGCTAATTAAATCCAGCTCTTGTGGAAAAGCCCGACGTGAGCAAACGGACAACATTTTAAATATTTGCGGTCGGAATTGTTTTGAGGTACCTTTTCCTGGTAATAATAGCTTTGGCTCTGAGAGGGGCCACGTTCATTTCCGGTACGCTTTGCTAGGGATGTTTTTCGCTCTTGTTGCCGGATTACGAGGGTTCATGATTTTCCTACCGCATTCGACCGACATAATTGAAAATCAAATTTTGATGCAAAATTTATATAACCAAAAACCCAAGTTATACACTTTCGTAATGCATATAGAGGTATTACTACTCTCATAGTGCGGGTTCAACCAATATCGAACACTGTTTAAAACAGGAATTGTTGTTGAACCGGAATAAACAAGGACATTAAAAACGTATGAAAATAATATAAATTATAAACAGCACAACAAAAATTGATATTATTAAAGAATGGACAAAACGTATAGTGTACTATTTTCATTTAAAATTACTTTTATTTTGTCCTATTAACATTTACTTTGTTATTATATTTTCAAACCGGACTATAGTAAATCTAAACCGCACTATACACTTACTTAATTTTCTTATTAACATTTTGCACAATTCATATATATGTAATAGTTTTTAATTTTAGGGGGAAAGTTGATTGTTATGGGGGAATTTCGAAAATATAAGTTTAAAACCCGGACTGATCGAGGTATTATTTCCACCCTATTTTTATTGTAATAATATAGATGTCTTTTATTTTATAATTTACATTTAATCGTTTTGCACATAAAACCTTTATTTGGGATTTTGTCGTTTAATTAAATGAAAACACACACGGGGTGAATTAGTAATGAAAACATTCTAAATTCCATTGCGGGAATTACTGCTGAAACGTTGCGCGTGTTGTAATAAAGGGCGTCAAATTATTTAATAAATAATAATTAACTAAAGTGCATATTCAAATAGGGGAGTCGGAGAGTATGAACATTGAGGGGGAGAGAGGGTGTCGTTCCAATCTGTGTCAATTTCATCTTGCACCCCTTCCACAGTGTCAAAGGACCAGGGAACTTTTATACCGCTGCTGCAGCAGCAGCAACACCTGTTACAGCGTTTTAATATCATACAACAGTGCTTTTTTTTTATTCTTCTTTCGTTTTTTTTCCCTTTTCGAAACCGACTTGGTCCCTTATTAGAAAACGCCGTCGATTTTCTTCGCGGAAATGAATTTCCTTTGAGGCTTTCTTTTCATTTTCACGTTCCTTCTGCATCGACGTAGTGCCATATCGTTCTATACATACACACACAAAAAACAGCGACTTTTTGAATAAAGAAACCGGTATTCAAATTACAAAAATAAACCGGTTTTCCTAATTTTAACAAAAAAAAATATACAAAATATTTATTTTATTAAATTTCTATCATTCATTTTTATACTTAAATTCTAGTATTTAAATATGTTTAAAAATAGTTTTCATACATGTTACTTCGAGTATCAAAATTAATTTGAACAATTTTAATTTAAAAAAAACGGTTTTAAAAACTATACTATAATGCTGGAAAACCTCTATAAAAATGTCTGTTTGCCGTGAATTACTAGTTATTTAGAAGAACATCTGGCAGAAGGTAATTCGATAAGTGAGAAGTGGAGAGTAAATATGAAGATTTAGCGCCCCGTTAGATCGCCGGTTACGCAACGTTTCTTCGGGCAGTGGGGGCGGCGGCGCCACCATCCATGACCACCCCCCACGACTCCCGGCAGTTTGAAGTTTAAATGAGTCCAGGACTATCCTAATATTGACTCCGATACTTAATTAACCGACGTATTGCACAACTTGGCTCACCCGTGTTTCCCGTTCGAGCGAGTCGGAAACAATTGCATTTTACTGCAAGGATGGACTGGCAACATTTAAGGATAATCCAGTTTGATGCGACGGATGATGTGCAAGTTCTGCTGCTACTGCAAAGTTTTGGTAGCGTTAAGTGGACTTTATTGATAACTTAACTTTAATTAAGTTCCACCCGTCAATCACTAATTGAGCTGCCTAATATCCGCCTTCAGGCACAGCACCTCCTCCACCCCATAGCGCTGTTGTGTTTGCTTTCTAAGCCCGAATCCTAATGGCACGTTACTTTGAATTATTCTCGGCTTTTGTTTACATTGAAGAAAAATAAATCCTAAGTAAGTAAAATTAGCAGACACGAAAAAGCCCTCATTTATTTTAATACTTTTAACATCCTTTAAGCTTCGTAAATTCTTAATTTTCTGTCCTTCTCTTTAGGATTATTGCTTCCAAGCTTGTTCCATTATAACTTAAAAAAAAAACTTTTTTCATCTTCAAAATCACAATTTTAACCTTTCTTCATTATTACCATAGTACGGTTTGAAAAGTATTTAACAATAATGTATAAAAACATAAATAAAAAGAGAAATTATGTAATAATAAAAAAGAATATATTTCAGGACACCTGAAAAATCTAATTACAATTTTTTTATCTGTCTTTATTTACGGATTTATTTATTCATCATGTATCATAAAATTCGTGCTCAACAGACCAAATTTATTAAATATTTACAAGCAAATATTTACACATTTTGCAACATTTTCCAGACTGAAATATTTCATATCTTTCAAAAAAAAATTAAATAAAATGAAACAAGAATTGATGCAAATAAAATATTTCAATGTATAAAAAGTTTCAGCATACTAAATTTTTCCTACGTTCAATATAAATAATTTATTTATACGATTGCTAAAATAAATCCTTGAAACTATTTTTTGAAATATATAAGAAAAACAATATTTGTATCAAATCATTACAAAACTTGTTTCAATATTTATAAGATGAAAGTACATTAAATATGTTAGGTTCGAGATAAAATAACTTTTATAATTTGTAAATAAATCAACATTTAAAAAAAGAAAATTTAATATTTTTGTTTTTGTAAGAAAATTAACTTAATCTAATATTAGATGAGCTTAATCCTACGTAACTTGTATAAAATATGACATAATCGATTTAATAATAAATAAATGAAATATTTGCTGTATCACAATGTTGATTCTCCTTACACTATGAATTCTGAATCTACCAGCGTTGAGTTTAAAATCAATACGAAAATGTTCCCTTTCAATATTCTTCAATTATTTCCATAATTGGGTTTTCAATAATTGACTTTTCCGTAATTACAAGTCTCATCGCGGCTGTACTGTTCAGAGTAAATTGTAATATGATATAATTGATTAGTATCGGAAATATACACGTGATGAAGTGCTTATTTCTAATTGACGTGGTTTGTAATTGTAATCCAATGTTTTTACTGTTTCCGACTATTACATAAACCGTGCATTGTTTCGCAGCGGCCCTCAGGGCTGCCCTCGTTGCATAACACGACGTTGCTTATACCCGATAATATCGTATGTACATTGTCCATATGACGAAACCGTGATGTAACCATCAGTTGTTTCACTCTGGTGACACGACGCCCTTATCGTGCACGAGAAAAGCTCGATCAGCAATTTAGTTATCATCTGAAGTGAAAACATCGTTCAGAACAACGAGGAGACAATCTCCCTTATTAACCAACCTAATCAAATATTATCTTTACAAATAATTTTATGTAACATTTCATTTGTTTCAAAATTAGGTCCATATTAGGGTGGGAATTCCCTGTTCAGCAACACTAGTCCATAATAATAAATATTTCACTCTAAATAATATAAACAGAAGTAACATCAAATTTGTTCATTTAATGTGTTACTAAAAAAATGTATAAAAATATTAATCCCAATACCTCGCATAGTTCGGGTTTGATTCAAATCTCTTTTTGTTTGAGTTATTGGTTGAACCGATTATCCGGACTATGTGAGGTATTTCTGTAGAATATTTCTTAATATAGAAGAAAACTATAATAAACAATGACCTAAAAGTTGTGTTATTGATCTTTGGCGAGAGCAAAATGATATTTTATTGCTACATGGAAATCTCGACTTCGGTGCTTTTAAGGAAATCGAATGCTTATGCATGCCGGGTAATGGATTCTTTATGTTAACGGAAGACATACCATAATAATCCATACAGACAGAACACGTATTTTAAGCCAAAAAAAAGAAGAATAAAGAAGCTCTCGGGATTGCCAGAGTGTACGAAAAAGATGGCAAATTTGAACCGAGTTGTATATCTGTAAATTTATATATATATACATAAAAGAAACGAAAGAATTTTTACTTGATCCAAACAGTAAAATAAGATGCGGAGAAAAAAAACTGTATGTGATTGTCTTGAGTATAAAATATGTGGGTTTCGTCGTATTGTGGTATGTGACGAGTGGATACAAACTTATATGGTATAAGGACATAAAATACTGGACTACAAAAAGGACGAAGGAAAGATAAAAAAAAAGGTTATTCAATGATGAAGGGTCGACGGGACGACTTAATGATGAAGTTATCGCGGATTTCAAAAAGCATAACTTAAAAATATGTGTAAATTTTCAGAATATTCTTATTTTAAAGATTTTTCGTATTAGTTTCTTTTAAAGAATGGCTAGAATTATTTAATTATTATTAAATCCGTACCAAACGAGATATTTTTATATATTGGCATAAAAAAATATGTTGATGTGAAAATAATGGAAGAAAGATAAGTTTGTTCCGTGATGTAAATTGCATAAATATCCAGGATTGTTCTATCTGGTGATTGGATATTAGAAGAAAATTTGGTACAGTTTCTAAATTAAATGATTGAAGTGCAAATGCGACGAGGTAATTAGGGATATCAAATGTGTGTGTGTTTTGAAAAGTTAATAACTAAATTTTGGCATCGGGTGCGCGCCGGGTCTTCGGGTCAATTGATAGTGAATTAGATGGGCATCTGTTGTGACACATTTTGAGTGATGGTTTTTGGGGGGAGCCCTTAATGGGTCCCCGCTTATTTATTAGGGCTCCGCCGCCCATGAGCCCCGCGGTTTGCGTCGCCTTCCACATTTTTGTTCCAGAATCCTTTTTTTTCTTCTTCTCTTCCTCTTTCGCCCCTTTTCATTTTTTTTTTGTTCTCTCTCTGCTACTTCCATCCCGGTACTCCCCTTTTCCTTCGCAAGTAAGCACATACACACCCTCTTCTGCTTTTCCTCCGTTCTGATTCTTCGCGTTACAAAAATAATCTAAATTGTTTGCGAGTTGCAACCGTTGACAAATGAATTCAGTAGACGGCAGTGATTAATGTGTGTCAGCTCGTTCTCTATAAAATGAAGAGTAATTTAATTGGCGTCTGCCACCTTGGAACGCCGTAAGTGTGTTAGATAGCTCGTTGGATATTAAGCAAGTGGAGGTTTTCTCCCCTCTTCGTCGTCGCCGCTGCTGATGCTGCTGCACCCTTCCGAACCAAACGATTGATTATTCAAATCTCTCATCCTTACACCCGGCCCGATCAACAACCAACTAACTGTGTTACCGCAGATCACACACCATTAATTCAACACCAACCATTTTCCATTTTCCCCCCATTTGTTTGTACTTCGTCTTTTTTTTTGTTTCTTCTCTCTCTTCCTACTTGGATACACTTTCTATTTATGTAGTTTACCTAAATTTCGTTTACTTAAAATAAAACACAAGTTTATACAGATCCACAACAAATATACTAAATCCACATTAAACCTTTGTACCACTTCTACCAAATATTGACCTTCAAATATTTGTACTTGTCCACACTTACAGCATAAATAAAAATGGATATATAGCAATACCTCTCTCTAGTACATCAATTCGAGATCTGTTTGAAACCGGACTAAATAAAATAAACCGCCAAAAGCGAGACTTCACTGGGAAAAACCGATCATTTATGTAACAAAATAATATCAATAAAAATTGATATAGACGTCTCATATTATACAAACATCTCGGATTGTGTAAAACCGGACTAATCGAGGTATTAAATAAAATATAAATAAACCGCACGAAACGAGACATCACTTAGAAACCAATTATGAATAAAAATTGCTATACACCTCACATAGTACAGCAATATCCGGGACTGTTTGAAACCAGACTAATCGAGGATAAACAGCAATACTTCTCATAGTACATCCGGACTGTTTGAATAATCGAACATAAAATATAAATAAAGTCAAGAAAAAAAAACTGATAATTTTTTGAGATTTTATTAATTAAAATTGAGTTTGTTTTCAATCCGCACTAATCGAAGCAATACATGTAAGATTCGTTTTTTACCACTCTTTTATTAACGTGTATACTCTTTAAATAACACTAAAATTGAATATAAAGTTAGAAGAGACAAGAGAATCAATACTATTAAAATCGACTATCGCTCACTTAGTTTTATGTAAATTTGATGGAAGATCAATTATTTTTCACTGAATTACAAAACCATCAATTTCAATAAAAGCAGTAGATGTCAATCTATCAATATTAGCAATTGGAAATTCTATTTAAATGAAGTACTTAGTATCTATTACCTCTAGCAGCTGCACATTTGCGCAAATGCGTATTTATTGAGTAAATGTTTCAACACATATGTTATATACAATAAAATTAATTTGGAAACAATTAAAAAACTCTTGCATTTGTGCAAAATCGGATTAGATGAGTAAATATTTGAACACATTTCTTATATAAAATAACATTATTTTTTAAATTCTAAGACAACCTCAACGAAATGTACATTTGCATAAATCCAGATTTTTTGAGCAAATATTTCAACACACTAAGATTGATTTTAAAACAAGTAAGACTCTTTATTTTATTTACAATCTTAAATTTATTTGCGCAAATGAGGATTTGAAGTGAATAATTGGTTTCCACGGTCGTTAAAACTCATCAATATTTCATTATTAAACATTTAAAAGAAATAACAATATAAAAACCTTCAATTCTGATGACTACTGTTTTAACTAGTAGTTGCGTAACGAAATTTTATGAATGTAAATATAAAATACGCAGCGTTGACATGTCGATATTTTCCATTAATTCTTTATTGAATCACCATCATTTATAAATAACAGTTTTAATTTAACAAATGATTATCGAACACATGACAAAAATAAATGAATTCCGACTTTTTTTTGTCATGCCTGAAATACGCGGGAATTCATTAAATCCTGTACGTGATTTAAGTCAAAATTTTACTAATGGAAATTCGGGCCAACCGTGTATAAATCAGTTTTAATATTAATAGATAGAGAATATATTAGTTTTAGCGGGAAATTCAAAATTCCAACAATTAAAATGAAATACGTTAATACACGCGTATAAATCATGTTATCGACTAATTGGATGACAATCTTAAATGGAATATGCTTATGTTTTGTTTACAGAATTCAGACAAATCTATTTATTATAGAATCATTTTATAAAATTTTAAAATATTTCAAAATTTATCTTCATTAATGATAAATGTGTATAATTAAAAATAAATTAATAATAAATATTTTTTTGTTACTTTTACGCAAAATATTTAATAAATTATGTAATTTGCAAATTTTTATATGTAAACTATTCTGATTTTTCATGACTTATCACTATCAAAAATGATATAAAAACAACGTTTGTGATTAATCTAAAAGTGATAAACAATAGGTGAGTAAAATATGACTTATTGTATGACTCAACTATAAGTGTGTATTTCGATTACAATTCAACAAACATTTGTAGTAAGATTATTACAATAATAAATGACACACATATATGAAATTATTCATTCATAAACACGTTTATTCATCAAGTTGTGAGTCAAATAACAAAGAGCACTAAATAACATAAAAATAAGTATATTATTTTTTATGAATGTAGTTTTAACATTTGTTTAATTTTTTTACACTATATTTTTAAACTTTTCATGTTATTTTTAGTAACATTATGTAACTTTGTACTGCAGATTATTATTTACAAATAATTGTATACAACTAGAAGAATTATATAAATAATATAGTTACATAAAAAATTAAAATTCGTTTTGTCCTATAATTTTGTATTATGTTATTTACTTTAATATTACTCGAAAACGCACTCTAAACCTTCGAACCCAATACAATTCCAATGTTAAGTTGAATGATCTATTTAAGAAGGTGCGTCTTATGGAAGGTGCAAAAATGGTAATTATAATAAAAATTTCTTTAATTTTCTAATAATAGATATTTTGTATGAATATGTATTAGTTAATAAATTTAGAACATTGAAATTTGTGTAGAGGGTTCGAAAATATACCGTGACGTAACGTGAGGTAACACATGTGAATTTTATTTAAAACCAATCTATGCTAAGTGGTGCAGAAAATTCGGTAAAGGAGTCGAAAGTTGTCGTGTTACCTTTCGGCAGAAAACTATGATTTATGTCGGAACATCCCCAACCCAGTAAACCGTCCTTCCGCTGTGCGGACCCCATTTGCATTACATAACGCACATGCCGCATGGCCGGATGACATCCTTAAAATATCAATACTCTATTACGAGCACGTTTTCCGCATCTCGTATTTACTGTAAACTACTAATTAGGGGGTATTGCGAAAATAAAAAAAAAAAAGAATCACAAACACATCACCAAAAACAAACCATAATCGAATATATCCCTAATTATGCAAATCAACGATTAATTGATATGTTCTAGCGAAATAATTAATTAATATCTCATTCATCACTAATTAATACGTTGGCAGTTAATTTTTCACGGTAATCCCAAATCAATCGTGATTGGCCGAGCGGAAACCGCACGGCCATTTACGTCCAAATCCGTTTTGATTAATAACGAACTTTTCTCTAAATACTGTAATCTAATTGTTAAACTGTTTTAGTTTCCAAAATTTTGATTTATGCAAAACGTAACGCATCGACTGACATTTTTCAAATTACTTAAAGCCATTACATAACAATTTGATTTATGCCTACTAGAAAAGATTAACAACTTTTAATATAAAAAAATCTATCTAGAATAAATGTAAAGTAAAGTAAATGAAAGAAAGGAGTAAGATTTTATTTAAAAATTAATAAAATGTTTGAGTTTGAATTAAAAAAATACACAAACTTTTATAAAAGTAACAGAATAATTAAATTATTATATTCTTTAAAATAAATCAAAATTTTCTGAACATTACAGATGTTATTATAAATATATTTATATTAAAAATACTGAAATTCAAATATACAATAAAAATGCAGTAAAGTAAAAAAGAAAGCTTTCGTTTTTTTAATCAAATGTATAGAGTTTAAGGTAAACATGTCCATATCTTTCGTTCGACACAGCAAAGATTTTGACTCAGAAATTGGGAAAAAATATATCCGCAAGCACGCACAGTAAACAAACTCACTTTTCCTACCTACCCCTTCGATCACTCAAATAAGTTACTTTTTTTTTCTATCAAATATGTACTTTGCCTTAGAACATCACAATTTTCTTATAAAAAATTTCTACCGTTTTATATTTATACAAGACAACTAGTTTATACTTCAGCCGAAAATAAGATACACCTAACCCTCGTTTTACACGATACTTTCTTTACACGTTTTTGCTATTACACAGTTTAAAAATAAAATAAATGTTGACGATTTGCATAGTTTTTCACAATATAATTTAGAGTAGTCCAATTTGGACCCAAGTTTGCGCTAGGAATTGTCATACTTCTAAGTTCCACATTTTTAAATCAAAAAGAACTACCATAAGACGCACCTTTTTTGCATAGAAAAATAGACTTATCATTGGATTCTGTCTTATGGTTCAAAGGTTATATTATTAAAAATTGTCCCATATCATATTTTATTTCAATTCACCTCTGAGTGTTCGTAGAAATATTAAATGTTATTGTTAATAACGAAATGAAATGAAATTGTCCCTTATAAAATAACCATCTGTCGAAATAATGGAACAAAAATCACTGGCAACGAAGACATCATGGGTTGGGGGTGGCGGTATTTTTTAAATACCGTGGACATCCTTCCAACCAACCTCTCAGACGCCATCAAATTACAAAATAATAATATTTCCATTAAAATGTCCCGCAGACCCCGAAAATCCCCTCTTTTATAATTTCAAGTGAGCAGATTGGTTTTGGCGCCGGGGGCGCAATCCCACGCGAACCTCCATCGCTTTCGTTCCCCTCGGGGGCGGCTTGGGTGTACCACGAAAGAAGAACAAAAAAAAATATAAAAC
This sequence comes from Nicrophorus vespilloides, assembly GCF_001412225.1. Classification (NCBI taxonomy): domain Eukaryota; kingdom Metazoa; phylum Arthropoda; class Insecta; order Coleoptera; family Silphidae; genus Nicrophorus; species Nicrophorus vespilloides. The sequence goes on from NW_017096961.1 coordinate 14,741, forward strand.
TACTTCCTGATGCAATTTCTGCTGCAGATTCATTGTATAAATCTCGAAAACGTCGCAGCGCTGCGGAAAAATTCTTTATCCAAATTAAATGTCATTGTTATTTCGTTAACAAAAAAAAAGTGCTCTCTCCAATGGCATTATGAAATGCCACATACATATTTATCTGCAATTCTCATATTTTTTACTGTACTCATGTTTTTAATTTCTTTTTTTGTTTTCCCGGATTAATATGTTTCCGTCCTGTTAATAAATAATGCCACATGATCAATATTATTAATATAGTCCAGTGCTTGTGGCGTACAATGCACGACGCATTACGTAACATGCGTTTTGCAGTTCGGAATAATTCGTGTACAAATGCCGTCTGCGTCACGTGCAATTTTTGTAACAACAATCGTAATTTAACCTTCACCAAGTAACAACATATATGGGATCTAATAGATGGGAACAAAATATTGTTTACCCATTGTGTTCGCAACAAATATAGAAAAACATCACGCTTTTTTGTTGTACCTAATGGACTTTTTGTTTATGGTTTCAATTTTATTTATAACAACAATAAACTAATATAGGTTTCTATGTTTTTCATTATTTGTAAAAATATTCATATTTTCAAAGTTTCGTACCAACCAAATATGAATAATTATATTTAGACATTTTATGATATTAAGAAACATTAATTATTTCTAATGACTTATGGAAATGACAATATTTTTTTAGTTTTCAAGCGACGTAATCATCTTGTTTTTTCCATTTTATGGCCACTCTTGGTTAGTGAGCGTGTGGGTCCCAACCTCAATTAATCGAATCTATTAATTATTAATTATCAAACGGGGTCGAACAGTGCTTTGTGTGTATACTCATGCATTCGAGAAACACAATTAATTAAAATCAAATGGAATGTTTAAAGCAAATGTAACAATTAATTAATTAATTGAATCAAATCATATGAATGATTTGCAGGAATTGGCTTCGTTCTTAAGCTATAGAATCCAGATAATTGGATATAAAATATGTACAGATTTATCCCACACATAGCTTTAAATAATTCATAAGGCTGTTTCATACTTATGAATAAACTGTTGGTATTGTCAATCTTGTACACCTCTCACGCTTGCGGCATTACTGTCAATATTTAAAAGATCTTTCCGGCAACTTCATCCTTTCTCTTCGTTTCTCATTGCTACAAAGCTCTCTTTCTCATCTCCACCACTTCCGTCCTTGCTCATCTTTTTCCTACCGGAACTTCCGGACCATTGTTAATCAAATTTCTGTAATTCAATTCGAGAGTCGAATAGGAAAATTATTGGCTCCGATGGCCCATCACTTCCTCCGTCTCCTCCCTTTTTATCTTCATCGTGCGCGTCCTCCTCCACCTCCAATGACTTAAATAGCCCTTAAATTCAATTCCAATTTCAAAGGATCTTCCTCCGTCCAAAAGGATTTTTACATCGGGTTTTACAATGTTACACATTTCATCTGGGATTCGAATAGATGGTTGACGGAGACAGGGAAATGAAAAGAAAATGGACCCAAACAATTCGTTTTTAATGAATTCGAATCCCGCGGGCTGCTGCAGTTTGCACAAGCCTCAGGGAAACATTAAAAGGTGTTAATTCTTCTTTGGAAGTTTATTTTATGTAAGCACGGATATTTTTAATACTTAAAATCTTCTTTTTTCCCCTTTTTTTTTGTTGTTGTTTGTTCTTGTTGTTTTGTTTTGCTTTGCCTTTCACATAAGCGAGTCGAAAATAAAATAATTCCTCCTCTCTGAAGATACCGGGGGTGGGTTTATTTTTATTTTTGTGTGAACGCCCGAAGGTTTCCCAGCTGCATCCTCTTCTTCCTATATGTCTCATCCGCCCATATCGCCCCGCAGGGTGTGCATCGTTCCCCCCAACCCCAATCCCCTGATCATCGGAACCCCGATTTGCATGTTTCGGTTTTATATAAATAAAAGGCTTGTAGTAGCTAGTGGCACTAATCATGGACGCCTTTAAAGAACACTCTATATGTAAACTACTACAGTAACTCGATTACGACCAACAAATAAACCGGCATCTGCATAATGTAATCATATTTTAATTCCAATTTTCTACTCATCAACAACAAACTGGCTGTATTAAAGCAAGCGCAAAAACCACCCCCGTTGCGGCGTCCTCTTAATTTCCCGCACATAATCCAACCCCTACGTCGACCCAAGCGCGCGCCGTGCTACGATTTCCTAGTTTTCATTACCACCAATTTACTTTTCGACACAATATTCGCAACATCAATTCTCTCTTCTTCGATTATGTTTTATTTTTGTCCACCTGCAAATTTTGGATTTACATAAATCGACGTGGTCTTTAAAATCCCATTTTTCATACCCCATTGCACCACCAATACGAGAAATAATTACATTGTGGTTTTCATCGTCCGCTCAATGTAAATTTGATCCAATGTAAAAATTCATGTTTATTCTTACCTCTATTAATTATTTACAAGTTACATAACAAAAACGAATTTTATTCTTTATTTTCAGATAAATCAAATAAAGTCTATTAATTCCATTTTATTTCAAAAAATAAATTAAAAAATAAATCTTGAAAGCATTTTTTTTTACAACCCAAGTTGGAAAATTGTTTTTAATGAATTATTATTTGAGTATTAAAGGAAGGTCAATTTCCTTCTGAATTATTTTCCTTCTGATCTTGAGCTTTCCCTTCGCTTCCCACTTTTTTTTGTTTTCTTTGAATGAGCTGAAGTAATCAAAGAAAATCTGCCTCTCCTTTAATTCATAATTGGTTTTTTTATTCTTGAATACAAAAAAAAGTATGAAGTTTTGTCTCGGTTCATGTATTCATTCAAGCGAGATGTCTATTCAAATATACATACTTGGAATTCCGCCAAGCATCTCAATTGAGTCGAGTTTGTAGCTCTGCAAACAATGCCTTCAACTTCAGCATTTTTTTGTACAATTATTATTTCCGGTTCTTAAGAGTATAAAATTCCACAAATTTATTAATCACAAATTATAAGCGTTTTCACTTAGATATTAAGTTTTCAAATTCGAAATGTTCCAAAAAAACTGTAATATTTTATTACCAAAAGCTTCTTTATTGGATACTAATAAATTAGAATTAATGAAAATATCATCAAAAAAGTTTCTTTATATTTATATAAAATCAATTTATAACTCAATTCTTTAAAAATAAATGAATTAGATTTTTTGTATATAAGATAATTATTTAAAAAGAAATTTCCAAAAAAAAGCGTAATTAATTGAGAATTTTATAAAAATTTTGTATTATTTTATGCAGAAAATATTTTAAAAAATATATTCAAAAATCAAAGTTGACAATCGATTATAAACGAATTGCAATAAACGAGTTGTCAATAAACTATGAAATAACTCCAATCTAACAAAATTAACGAATTCTTTGCAAAATTTAATACATATGAAATCAATATATAAATATAGACAAAACATTTGTCAACATTGATAATTTTAACTGTCGAAATCAAACAATTTATATAAAAAAATAACTAGTATAGTGCCGGTAGTTAATTCCGTCAATAGTCGAAATCGAAATGAGGACTTTAAAACAGCACAAAAAGAGATAATATGTGTATAAACATTGTAAAAATTTATTTTTATTTTGTCACAAATATTTTTTTTTATAAAATCAAAGGATTTATATATTTTTTTTATTAAAATATATATAAAATGTGTGATATTAATTATATTATTTTAATTGTTTTTAAAAGTATTAATTTAATTTCAAAATTGCTCGTTATTATTTCACATCTGTAACGTGCTTATATGCAGGATTTGTTAGGATCGAGCAATGCGTGCTGCTGGATTATTTGATAGTTCGCACAATGCACCCTGCATAATCCGAATCAATGTAAAAGCAGCTTTGGGAATCAGTATAGCTATACTGAACAATTGTCGACTGTGCCATAGCTTAGGACAATAACCAACAAGTTTGTTACATTAACATTTATAATAGTTATTAAATCTCAATAAAAAAAAATAATTTTTAATTAAAAAAAAAAATGAGATAGAAAATTGAATTAAAATATATTTAAATAATTAGAAAAAATTAACAAAAAATATATTTGCATTAACAATGTAAGAACTATAAATTCCATTCGAATAAAACAATCTATAGAGTTGAAATTAAAAAGTGACTCATTTTATGGAATTCTAATCAAAAATAGCAGAAAACCATTAAAAACAAGTATAATAAAATATAATATTGTAAAATATATATAAATTTCTATAAATAATATTAAAAAATATTGTGAAACTTCGGATATTTATTTTTTAGCAAAGGGTGTTAAAATTAAGTAAGTTAAAATTATTGTTTTGTTTTTCAATTTCGTAAATTCGTGAAAATTAACAACAATTTTAATTGTACGTGTCCAACGCTTGGCACAATAAAAAACGTAAATTTACAAACTATATGAGATTTGCTTCTAAAACTTATGGATATTTCTGATTATAATTAGTAATTAGGTTTATAAACTAATTGACCTAAATAAACTTAAGTTTAATATTAGCAGTAAGTGGAGTATTAAATGATAAAACTGTCGTCTGGCCTGTGTTGTTTTTTTTGTAATTTAAAATTTTATTTTTATCTGTGCACAACCACACGATCGTTGCCATGTATAAACAGGTCTGCCGCAATGTTTGCTAAACTGAGGGGTGGTTCATTAATAGTGGCCGATCGATGGAACCCGGTTAATTGATAAATTGGCAATTGGCCCCACCAAATACATAGGATCACTTCATAAATACCCACATACTCTCCTCGCATATTCATTCAAAATCTTGTTTTTAATTGAAAAGCTGCTAGCTTTCTTCGCAATGGAGTTATTGGAATCCCCGAAACACTTTTATGAAGTATATAAAGCCGCTTGAGATGGATCCGGGGGGTTTCGGATAAATGCGAAACAGTTTTTGCGAAGCGAAAGATGGCGAATTTAATAACACTGTATTTCCCAGGAATTCTTCTTTCGCTGCGGGTGGAGGATAAACGGAGGGTGGTTTTTCCTAGATGTTTGTGTACGTGGCATTGGGAGTGGATTCGGGCGGTTGTGTATGTTATGCGTCTGGGGGGTTATTATTGGGACGCACCCGCAACTCGCGTGCCAAATGTGTAGTGTAACGGGCCTCCACTACCCATGGGGGTTGGTTTGGTTCCCAGATCGTGGCGTAAATTTATTTGACGAGGATCGCGTGCGGTTTCGGTCATCCCCCCTTTGCCATTAACTACCTTTCCGTCGCATCTTTTATTGATTAATCTCCCTTTAAATGCCCTGTCGATTGGGATTTAAATTTAATGAAATTGGGGGAGTTCAATGACTAAATCCGAGCTAATACAGCTCAAACGAATTAAAGAAAACAAATCAAACAATTTATATATATATATATATAAAAAAATCGAAATCGGACAAATCGAGTAAACAAAATATATACAAATTTTGTAGACAAACTTTGTAAAAATTTCTTTTCATTTTGTCACAACTAATTTTTATTTTTAAATTTTCTAATTAAATCCGCACTATGCGAGGTATTATTGTATAACATTTTGAGGATATTTCCGAAAATATGGCTTTACAAAATGATGACAAAATTTACAACATATGAAGACTCAAATATTTTTGATGTTATATAGTCTTGTCTCAAACAAGTGAAACAGCACTAATCGAGCATTTTAAATCCGCACAAAAAGAGACTTGACAAAACCAATATTTTTTTAAATATTTTTAATCAAATCAGCACTATACGAGATATTGCTGTATACAAATTTAAGAATAGTTCCAAAAATTAAAAAATGATGACAAACTTTACAAAATATAAACACTTCACGCAATAATAAAAACGTAATACAAATATGCATAATTGTTTTTTGTAGGATATAAAAAAAAATCAAAATTGTAATAAATGTTACATAAAACATTTTTGATAATGAAATTTGTGAAATGTATATTCCCTACTGATGGTTTCAGCTGTGGGGAAATAAGGAATTTTGAAATTCTCAGCATACTCTAGAAGTGAGAGATCATCTCCACATTTTGACATCTAAGAGACGTAACTGTTTCATGCATTGCAATTGTAAATTTATTTCCATTTCATTTAATAGAAATGACTTGAAGTGACAGAATCTATTATAATTTCAAAATCTATCAATGTCAAATCTATAAGTATATAAGTATTTAGATTATATAACGACATTGTATAACTAGTTCATAGCAGTATATAGAAACATAAATCAATGCATTATTTTTAATCCCTTAAAATTTAAAACAAATATTTTTGTGCATTTTTTACCGTGCAGTTTAAATTCGTACTGTGAAAGTAATATAAAACCGGAGTGAAATATTTTTCCAGGTTTTCCTAAAGCCACTTTACGGTTCACCAAATATACGTTTATATCACATATATGTGAAATCGTTTAATAGTAAAAAAAATACGGCTTTTTAACAAATATTTTTTGTAAAAAAAAATTGAAATCTTCAAAAACTACAACAAAACCAAATAAACTGTTCATTTTCAGCACAATTTTTAAATAATTTATCATCAAAATGACATTTTTAGAGTAAAAAATAAAAGATTTTATTAATTAAAATATAAATTATCGATTTAATAAAAGTTTTTTTTTTTATTTTGGATCAGTATTAAAATAAATAAAGTTAAAATGTTAATCTGATGCTAATCAGCGGAGCGTATCTGTTTTATGAGAATTTAGAACCGCGTAGGACACGGAGCAGGGTAGTTCAATTACGTAAGCGACGTAAGCAGCTACCCGCTCTGTCTTTGCGAAATTAGTGTAACATTTTGGAATAAAAAGAAAAGGAAGAAACAAAGCAAGAAACTTTTGCTATAGTAATTGTGCACTTGTGGATTCAATTGTGCGGAAACTGTTATGCCCTTCGGAATTAACGCTGCCGGAAATTTTTAAATATCTCAGTAAATATAAGGAAATTAGCCGGCAGTTGCATTTCGCAGAACCGTCCAAACCCAATAGGACAGAAATTTATTATGAAAATATAAATATGAAAGGGTGCAAGCGACGCAGAAAAGGACAAAAAAAGGTCCTTTGCCCGAAGGACTTTATTTTAGTAATATTTTTATTACTTCATAAACATAATTATAACGACAATTATAATATATTGTCAAAAAAATATTGAAATATGGATTCAATATTTACATTAACTCGCTTAGTCCGGATTAAAAATACAATATTTATTGCAATAATTACATTTTTTATATATGAATTCAAATTTATTTATGTAATTTGTAAAATTGGCCAATGGGCCACATGACACATGATTACTACTACAACGCCACATTCGAAGTCCATTTAAAAAAGAAAACTATCATAGACTCATTTATACAATTATTAAAATTGGCAATTATTGCACTAAACAAATCAAAATTTTCTTTTAAGAATCTTCAATATATATAGAATTAGCAGATAGTTGCAAAAAATGTTCTTTATGTTAGACAAAGCATGGCAAATACAGCTTTTCCAATATAAAAAAGTTAATTCGTTTCAGTTTATTGAAATATTTTTGAGACATAATTTTAATAAATTTCCCAAACTTAAAATTGACATATATTATATTAATATATAGAAAACAGTTTAAAAATTATGTTTTTATTAAATTTATTTTTTTATTAAAGATCAGGTATAATTTTTCAAAATTTATCTTTATATGATCCGATAATACAACAATGTTATAGAGCAGCGTTTTTGAACCTTTATCAGAACAAATTTGTTTGTAGTTGTACCTTGTACCAAAAAAAAATTGGCCACATGTTACATGATTACTACTATAACGCCACATTCGAAGTCAATTTAAAAAAGAAAACTATCATAGACTCATTTATACAATTATTAAAAGATTGCACTAAACAAATCAAAATTTTCTTTTAAGAATCTTCAATATATATAGAATTAGCAGATAGTTGCAAAAAATGTTCTTTATGGTAGACAAAGCATGGCAAATACAGCTTTTCCAATATAAAAAAGTTATTTCGTTTCAGTTTATTGAAATTTTTTGAGACACAATTTTAATAAATTTCCCAAACTTAAAACTGACATATATTATATTAATATATAGAAAACAGTTTAAAAATTATGTTTATTTTTTTATTAAAAATCAGGTATAATTTTTCAAAATTTATCTTTATATGATCCGATAATACAACAATGTTATAGAGCAGCGTTTTTGAACCTTTTTCAAAACAAATTTGTTTGTAGTTGTACCTTGTACCAAAAAAAAAAATGGCCACCTGACACATGATTACTACTACAACGCCACATTCGAAGTCAATTTAAAAAAGAAAACTATCATAGACTCATTTATACAATTATTAAAATTGGCAATTATTGCACTAAACAAATCAAAATTTTCTTTTAAGAATCTTCAATATATATAGAATTAGCAGATAGTTGCAAAAAATGTTCTTTATGTAGACAAAGCATGGCAAATACAGCTTTTCCAATATAAAAAAGTTAATTCGTTTCAGTTTATTGAAATTTTTTGAGACACAATTTTAATAAATTTCCCAAACTTAAAATTGACATATATTATATTAATATATAGAAAACAGTTTAAAAATTATGTTTATTTTTTTATTAAAAATCAGGTGTAATTTTTCAAAATTTATCTTTATATGATCCGATAATACAACAATGTTATAGAGCAGCATTTTTGAACCTTTATCAGAACAAATTTGTTTGTAGTTGTACCTTGTACCAAAATAAAAATCAAACAAAATATGACATTATCTTTTTTTGCAATATTTTGAGCAGAACCATCATTTTATTTCATATAAATATTAATAGATCACAAAATTCTCATTTCTTCGAAACGTAAGTTATTTTTATTAAAATGAGTGTTGTTTTCAGTTGCATTTCTTAGGGTGATGTCTTCTAAAAACAGGTTTTTGGCACATCAGTATTGTTCGAGCGTCTCGCCGGTCTACAGAAATTAGGAGATCTATTTTTGGTTAATTCCATGTAGACTGCATTTTTACCGGAATACCAGAGCCGTCTTTGGTCTGGCACTCATTACCAGCTATTTTCGAATGGATCAAAAATTCAACGTCCCCCCAAAACAAAGACAGCATCAAGTTAAGATCTACGCAATAGAAAGAAAGAAACATTGTAGTTACGAATAATTACCCAAAAGGTATATTGTGAGTTGATTCTAATGAGGCGATGATTGCGTAAACCGTCTCCTCCTCATCTCGATCGGTGAGGGGTGCGGATGAAGGTTTGAATTTTATTTGAGAGATGTATCGCAGCAATTAGTAAGAGGATTAGAGTAGGTGGTGTCGTGATAAATTATATGTGAAGTGTGAAAAATCATCTCGAAAAAACCCGGTGTCAGGCGAATAAATTTAGAATAATAAAAATAAATGTAAAGTTGAAATTTAAAAGAACGGTATGGCCCTGAACAGTTGTGACAGATGAAATATAGCGGGGCCTTATATATATATATATAAGATGGGGCTTCGGTGCGCTTCAGAAAATAGGGATGAGCGTGCGTGCGCTTGTATACACTTAAGCATATATGTGTGCATACATGTATAGCTGTGTGAGAGCATCTATATAGATCTTCTATACATGTGCCGGAATGCCTATGTATGCATGGATGGGATGCTGCACCTTATCTGTCTCTGGTTTGTGAGATATTCGTTTCGATAACATAATTTCGGCCACTTGGAAATGCAGCAACCCGCCATTATGAACAGATTGTATCTATTAAACGCATTATGGAAGACTAATTCCGTTCGTGCGCGGAGGGGGGTGGCTTTAGAAAACCCCTCTTTCTCTCTTGACTTCTTCTTTTTTTTTTCTATTTATATATACCCCGTTCCCGGTGGCTGGCAATTTTTTAAAAGGGGGGATGAGGGTTGGCGCACGACGCGCCCCGGAGATTGAACATTCGGCTTACATAACACGACGTTTTTATATTTGTATTTACGAGGCTCCATCAATTATTCCTGTACCCCGGGATGCGCGACTTAATTTATTTATCCCTGGTACAGTCGAAATGCTAAAACCCCGACAAAAATATTCTACTGGTATAAATATGTGTATGAGGGGTGGTTACCCTCGATGCAATATTTAATTTTCGCATGTCCCTGTGCATGCTTTCCTTTTTCCCGTTAAACTATTAACCTAAGGATTTAGATACATTAATATTACATAACGTAGTTCAACTATTGACATTCAATAATCTATTGATTTTCTCAAGATATTCAATCAAAATATTAATTATATTTGTATAAATTAATTATTTAACGTTTGTTAAATTTAAATATTTTTTTTTTAATTTAAAAGACAATTGTCATCGAAAAATGTGTGTTACTTTCACTGAAAACAGATGCTATTTTTCCTACGTTTCCTCAGGAATTCTTCTCTGTTTCTATTTTCTGGATTTTTCATCCATCTATCCATTATAATTTTGTTTATTGTAATAGATTTATGAATCCTTCAATTCCTCTGATCTTAGATTTTGAATTTTAACTCTCATGTTAGGTAGACTCTATATTGGTAGGTGCGGTCTTTCCGGACACCTCCAGACCGTATGAATTTTATATCCACATTATCTATAGCTTGGTAAAAGATTGGAATCGCACTTTTAGGTAATAAAGCAATCAGTTTTGGAGTATTAGAATTCCTCATAACGTATGTACGTTGAATCTGAGACGCATTATACAGTCATAGCATGAAGCATGGTTTCTCGCAATTTTATTTCACAAGTTGCAGCGATAATTGGTAAATTAGGGGTTAACAGAACCCCGGCAGCGTGTTTCAATGGGAAACTATTAACTTGCGGCCGAACTTTACTGAAGTTAGCATCCGTGCGGGGAAATTACAATAACTGCAGTCCCCACCAAATACATTAAACTGCCGGAATCCACAATTTAATGATGTAAACCATAGAGAAGGGGTAATGAAGACACAAAACAAAAACAAGAAGAAACGGAATCTACGAATAATACGTCAATTGGCGGTGGCCGAGGGTAAATCTACATTTCAATGTAACCCAGGGCCCGATAATAAAATGAGTTTAAACACGGCTAAAGCAGCATAAACAACCCTCAGAGTTTTACCATTTTCAACCCTTAACTAGCGTCGCGAGCTCTCGTTACACGAAGTCCGCTTGGATTGCCTTGATCTCGCGCAGCCGAAAATTTTAATTTAAACTACCCTCATACATTATTCATACACATTTTATATTCATATTAGATCATCGTTTTATTTTCCTCCTTCTTCTTTCCGTATTTAATTCAACTGTTCATATCGTACTAAATGGAATTCCTTTTTTACATCTTTAAACATTTTTTTTTAACTTTTCTCAAAACCACAACACAAGTATTTAATGTATATTTTACATTATCATAATAACACCTGCGTTTAATTTAACTCCTGAGTTTTAATTGAACACCTGCGGTAACACCTGAATGAACTATTTAAATGTGACCTATAACATGTTGTCACTTTTTACAATTAAGTGTATTTTATCAATTACTATTGACATTCAGGTGTTAATAATATAATAAAATTAGAAATGTATATTTTTTTAAAGATTTAAAAAAATTATTATAGTAAACACAAAAAAAAATCTTAGTCAAATCTTGGTGTAAAAGGCAGTAAAACCAATAGGGGATGAAAGGAAACCGAAAGTGATTTAAATGATACCTGAACGTTTCCGCATAAATAACCGTTGTTTGCGAGTTCAAGGGGTGATCGTAAATCAGATCCACACGGGGGGGGGTTGCTACTCGGCCGATGTTTTGATTTATTTCAACCACAGACGTGATTTTAAAACGTGATAAAATCTGTATGTGTTTCCATTTTTTTTACACAAAATTCTTTTCAAAGTTACAATTACAAAAAAAACATCCATAATCCGATGAAAACACATTAAAACCAAGTGGATTTACGTAGTTTAATAAAATCAATTGTAAAGTTTTTGTATCTTTATTTTTTTTAATAATTTAACAAATTATTTTCTAATAAGTGCAAGTAACATCAATTTCCGTTATATTAATAACAAAAAAAAGTTATAAAATCAAATTAGAAATAGAAATTAGAAATTTACGTTTTTGGCCATAATTAGGTCTTGTATGTCCTTTTTGTAATTTTCGTTTTCAAAATAGATTCAATTATGTAATAATAATGTATGAGTATAGTTTTATTGACAAAATTGTTGTCACCAAATCGATTACTCAAAATTGTTCCTTAGGTGATTGTGCATAAATCATAGAAATATGATGGAAAAGAAACGAGTATTAAAAATAATGGTGGCGGAGCATCAAAGGTCTGATTGATTTAATGCCGCTTCGAAATTCATCATCTGAACGATTCTCTGCGAGCGAATAATAAAAGATTAAGCGAACGCCAGTAAATCATCATCACGATAAAAACTTTTGCAAGTTGGTAACTATCGAACTGCCGCCTGATTGCTATCACATTTTACAACTTTCTCCTTCTATTCCAACCCTTAAATACAATTCCATTCCAATTTTTCGTTCGATTTCGATATTATTTTTGTGCCAATTTATACAATGATCGACCAAAAACTTAATAAAAAGTAATCATCATTAAAACAATAATAATAAATTATTTATTTATTAGTTATGAAAACTATAAAATTTTGTAATTTAAAAACGACACAATCTTTTACAGAACTTTTATATTTGTCGATAGTTTTATAAGATATAAGATAAAAAATTGAGCCAACTTCAACGAAGTGTTCGGACTGTGAACAAATCGGACAACGAACACTTTATAGTACATTTGTATAATTATATATTTATAAATCGATTAACAAGCATATTTTTTATCATCATAAAATTCGTTAACCGAATACCCAAAGTATTGGAATTCTTAAAAATTACTATTATTTTTGTGATAAATTCACTATTAGTAACTTTCTGAAATATTCAATAATGTAAGATAATTAGAAAATAATATCATTGAATTGTGTTCAGTACATTTTTTCTCTTTCTGACAAGATACAATTCTAATTGTGTAACTGCCTTTGTGCTTTTGATTAAATGAGAGCTTTGCGAGGCCTTTTGTTTGCCCACCTATAAATGCTTCTTTTTATTTCTGCCCGTAGCAACCACCCCTCTTCTGCCGTTGGGGAAGAAGGACCTGGATCAGATTTAATTGAATGCCGAGGGATTAGCTTCTGAAAAGGAGCGGCGAGTGGGGAAACAGAAACACGTCTAATTGCCGATTTCCAAGTCCTCGCCATCAAATCAAATCGAATCCGCCCTTCGGATACCGACGGACCTTTTACTTCCATCAATGCATTATTGAAATCGATCACACCACCCCACACTTCTTCCATTGAATACATTAAAACTGAATATCAAAGAGTAAAAATCCTTATTTTTTCCATTTTTTTATAATTCATTATAAAATTATATTCAATTTTTAGGATCTTAATTGATGTCTCATAGATCTTTAAATCATTTACTAAATTGGTGACTAAAGCTGCAGATACGAGCATTTATTACCACTTGATTTTGATCGTCAGTTGACCTTGATCATCAGTTGATGACAGCTTAGTACATCTACCACTCATTCCACAGGCATTGTCAAAAGTACAAAACTTAAATAATGACTTTGATCACCAATTGATGACAGCTTATTAAATCATCCAAGATCACTAATTTCTCTTGTGTTGAATCCAAAAGTACAAAACTTCCGTAATGACTTTAATCATCATTTGGTGACAGCTTACTGGATCATCCAAGATCACTCATTCTGCTGGTATTGAATCCAAAAGTACAATATTTAAACAATATCATAAATCACCACAAAATTTAAATAATGTTTTTAACTTCACCAAAAATTTATTTAAAATATTAGTATTTTTCAGTTGCTTTAACCTCGTAAGTTTATACAATAATAATAAGCTTTTTGTTCTGTGGTGTGAGCCATCCCCAATTCGGTTAGGTCACTCAAAATCCCGAGTCTCATCAAATATTCATCCTCTCGTCGGGTACAAACTCAACATCTAAATCCGACTTCTGACTCTCACTTTATTTTCTTTTGCCTGATCATCACTTATTTAATCCCAGAATAAACACACGAGAAGATAAAAAACTTCTTTGTTTTCCTTATCCAGATTTGAAACAAGACTCTGTCTCTCTTTATTTTAGTAATATCCTTTAAAGATTTTTATTACCTAGTGATTATTTTAAATTGACTCATAAATAAAGGACATAGAAGTATTAAGTACTTTGTTCCTGTTTCTACAAACATATTTTATTATTAAGGGTTTTCTGCATTTCCGCGTACTTTTATTTATATAAAATCGACTGCAGCATTGATTAATAAGCATAACCGTTTTTATACCATTTGCGATTTGCTTGAAATACTGCTGTACTGTGTTGTAATGGGTTGATTTGTGCACTTTGCTGTGCAGCGATTACAATTTCCGGAGAATTTTATCGCTTCCTAAGTTAAATTATTAATGCCATTCCAGCAATAACAAAATAATATTTATTTCATAATACCGATTACGACCTCGAACAACGAAGTTAAGAAAAACTTAAACACTACAGTTTTATAGTAAAAATTAGTTCGTAGATCAACGTATCACATTTATATATTGAAAGAGAAAATTACATTAGATAATCAAAAATTCTTGACAAAATATGTCAATACAAGAAAGAAGTAATAAAATCAATAAGAGAAGATAAATTCAATTTGAAAATGCTGTAGATAATCGAAAATATCAACATTTTCGTTAGAAATAGATTAGTTCAATATGTCACATTTTATTGTCAAAACTTGTCATTAGAAGAAAATATTTAAAATAATTCAATTAAGATGTATTTTAATAACAAAATACATTAGATAATCGAAATTTTTTGACAAAATAGGTCAATACCAGAAAAACGTAATGAAATCGACTGGAGAAGATAAATTATATTTGAAAATACTGTAGATAATCGAAAATATCAACATTTTCGTTAGGAATAGATTAGTTCCATATGTCACTTTTAAATGTCAAAATATGTCTTTTGAATTATCATAGAAAATACATTAGATAATCGAGATAATCAAAAGACATTTCATAAGACATTGATTAGTTTATTATGTCACGTTTGAATGTCAAAATATGTTATTAGAAGAAAATATTAAAAAAGTTGAATAAGAACATAAAATCTATTATAATAAAATTTTCATGAAACAAATTGAAATGTAATTTGAAAATAATAAAATATTTGAAAAATTAACATTTCAATTTAGCATTAAAAATTTACTTGTATTTGCATATTTTTTTCATTGCAAAATAAATTTCATAAAAATTGATATGACTACATTTTTCGTATTTCAGGTAAAAGCTTGGAGAAATTCGTTGCGTAGGAAGAGTCAACTGCGAGTAATATAAAAACGTCACGAATGTGTGACAAGGAAGATTTAATATTTAAATCTGTGCAGGCTCCACGTGCAGATTTACATAAATATCCTTAAAATTGTAGCAAAATGGAAAAATGAACACGCCGTATGTCACGCACGTCCACAAAGCTTACAATTAGAGCTTCAGTGCCTTCATTAGTACCATAACAAAATTCATCATAGGGACAACACTTGATCTGCAATTATTTTTTAATTCAAATAAAATAAATATAAGCAACAATAAATATAATATTTATGTCTTAAAAATATATTAAATATTTAAAAAAAATGTGTAATTCTGTAACACAACAACTTTTCACAAAAATTTATAATGTTGAAAAAAATACACAAACATGAAAAGTAGAAAAAAAAAATAAAACATTATTGTTTTAAAATAAAGAGAAAATAATAAAAGATATTTATAGAAAATAATGAAAAGATAAAAATTATTTGATTTTAAATATGTTTTTTCAGAATAGAAGTTTTATATGTGGATACAATATGGAAAAAAAGTAATGAGAAAAATGTTTAAGATAAAATGATGGATCGGTACATTAAACAGTAAATATTTGCGCGGATTTCAAAGGAAAAGGAGTTTAGCATATTTCCATGTGCTGCGGTATGAGAGAAAAGGACGCGAACGTCGGGAAGAAATCTTTTCAGAAGATGCGCGCTGCGCCATGCCTAGGGTTTCGGCAAATAGGGTTACTTGCAAAGTAAAGAAAAGGTGCACACAGGCAAAAACCATTTCAAAGATGAATCGCATCTCGTTATTTGCCCAAAAGTTTTTCCGCAATCTTTGCCCACGTAATTTTATCTCAGGCTGAATTAATTATATAAAATATTTTTTCGCATCCACTGTGGGGTTTCAATTTTTTCCCCATATTTTTCTCTTCCATATTATTTTTTTGTCATATCCTTTTATTTTCTTCCTTCCTTCGTTCTGTGCGAGAGTCCTTTATTAGAAATGCAAATAGGATCCTTCTGATCTCATTAGAGAGTTTTACATTAAGCACTTTATACAAATAAAATCTTGGTCCTCGAAAGCTGGAGGAGAAGCCTCGATTTATTCAGAGTATTGTGCGAAATTTCGTTTCCATTAAAACCGACTTCTCATCATAGTTTTTGAATGTCGTCCATCGCAATACTTTTGTCCCATCCATATCTTTGTTCTTTAGTTTTACATAACAATTCTAGCTTTTTGTTGTTGTTGTTTTCTGAGCGTGGGGTGATGTTACAAAATGATTGGTAATTTGAATGGGACGATGATTCTAGCCGTTGTTGGTTTAGGACCGTTGCGGGCAAAGAATGAAGTTCTTACCGCATACTTTCAGGGTGTAAACAAATTTACTTAGGAAATTAGTTCAGGGAGTTCCGATAATGCGACGGGAAGTCTTTGGATGTTATAAAGCGTGTTTTTTGGATGACAGGCTTTTAACGTGCGGAAATTGATACAATATTAAAGAGCGTTGTCAAGTATCATTATATACAACAGTGATGTACAAAGTTTTTTTAGGTGTGGGACAAAAATCAAAATTTTTTGATATACAAAAAAAACATTGAAATTTAAAATCTTGGAATTCTATAGAATATTAGACAATCTATATTTTTTTATTTTTCAGAATCAATATAAATATTCTATGGAATAGAAAAGTTATAAATAAAAAAAATTGCAAAAGAGGAAAAAGTTTAATATTAACAGAATTTTAAAGGAAATCCGTAAATATTAAAAGAAGAATCAATTCAATCAAAAAACAAAATGTTAACAAAAAATTGTTAATAATAAAAAGATCCATACTAAATATAAGTAATAAGTAATATAATAGTAATAATGATATATTTAGTCATCACATCAGATGCTCTGACAAGTATAAAATATATCAAGAAAATCTACTTGAAAATAGGTTCAATATTTAAAGGTGAAAAGTTGATTTAGTCTTAAAATCATCGCTTTGATCAAATATAGGTTTAGTTTTAAATAATGAAAGCATTAGAAATAAAATAATAGCAAATACAAATTGTGTAACAATTATAGATACAATGGAGTTTAAATAATTATAGTTTTTAATCAAGTTTTATATAAAAAGTTATATATTTGAACAATTTTTGTTTTAAATTTATTTTGTCAGTCCATTCATATTTCTCATGGAAAAAGAAGGCACACACTCTTTTTCCATGGTTGTATAATTTTAGTGAAGCATGTGGATGAAATTTGAATATCTGTCGGAGAGGGTGCAGTTGAAGTTTATATGCGCGATTCGGGGCATAAATATAAACGGGGGCAAATAAAACTCGAGAGTTTGGGGAGAATGGAGGGAAGCTTCGGGTCTCGAGGTCTTCGCTTTTATTTTCTATTCTGCCCTTTTGTCTTATGTACACAACAACTTAATTATGCAGAACTGAGGACTCCGTAATGGAGTTACATCTTCTACTTAGCAATAAAATCGCACTTTCGACAAAGAAAACCGAAAGTGCTTTCTGGTATGTATTTCTTCTTTGCTGCGCTCGGAACGTAAAGGATGTAGTATGCAAGCAATTACCATTTAACTTCTTACATAAAACATGTAGTAAAACGTAACGACTGAAAACACACGTGCAGAGGAAACTTGGACAACGTCTCTCAATTACAAACCAGCATTTACATAATCAATTATCCAAAGACTACATTGAAAATTAAAAGTATTGTGTCCTCAGAACATGCTGAATGAATTTTTCAAATTGTATACAAACAATAAAAGTAAGTATAATAACAATAAAGAAAGGTTGAAAATTTGAGTCATTTTCAAAAGACTATGTAGAAAATTATACAGGTTGTATAAAAAGTATAGTGTCATCAGAATATGCTGACACAACTAAAAGTGAAAAATCGGTGAACATCGATAATCGTATAAATACAGCAATCGACCAAGCAAATACATTCACCATGTTACACAGCATCGTCAGTGGTTCACGTATCGAGAATCTGAACAAGGAAAACTACGATACATGGAAGATTCAAGCGGCGGCTTTTCTAGTAAGAAACGACACGTGGGAATACGTAAGCGGCCAGAAGCTAAAACCCCAAGTTGATACAACAACCACAGCAGGAAAAAATCGCTCTGCAAGAATGGTAGAGGCAAGATCGTAAGGCAAAAGCAGATATCATATTATGCATGAGTCCATCTGAATTGAAGCAAATCAAGGGTGGTGAAACCTCACAAGAAATTTGGGATAAACTCGAATCCACTTATGCCTCAAAAAGTCTCGCTCGGAAATCATCCTTATTAAAACAACTATTACAGCAGAAGATGAACGAAGGAGATGACGTACGAGATCACCTTTCATGCTTTTTCGAGATAATCGACAAATTGAAATCAATTGACATCGAAATGAACGGAGAATTACAGACCATAATGCTTCTACACAGTTTACCGGAGTCATTCGAGAATTTCAGATGTGCAATTGAAACACGCGACAATTTGCCTACAGAATTACTAAAAATTAATAGTCGAATAGTGAAAATAGTCGAAACAATCACGAGGACTGTACGTTTGTAGCACAAACATATCAACCTACAAACATGTGGTGCCTCGACAGTAGAGCGACTTGACACCTATGCAAAGATAAATCATTATTTACAAATATCCATAAAATACATAGTGGAATACGGATGGCAGACAGTACAACTACACTCATCCGAGCCATTGGGAATGTCAAGATATTTACAAATTCAAGTAATTCAAGTTCCAGATTTGCACATAAATCTATTATCTGTAGCAAAGCTAGTGGACAGTGACCACACTGTAACATTCCATCGACAAGGTGCTGTTATCAAGGATGAACAAGGCAACGCCAAGCTGCAGATCAAACGCAAGGGCGACCTATTCTACTTGGATCAAAACATTCAGCAATCCAAATCCGCTATACAAACAAAGTCTCAAGCTGAAAACTGGCATCGAGGCCTCGGTCACGTAAATTTTTAAGATGTCAAGTTCCTCGTCAACGAGAGATATATCAAAAGACCAAACGTCGAATTTCAGAACAATCCACCATGCTAGACGTGCATCATGGGGAAATTAACTTGTCTACCTTTTCCGAAACATTCGGAGACGTCGACCACACCCCTAGGCATAGTTCACACCGACTTATGCGGACCGAGTTTTATCTCATGGTGGAGCTCGATACTTCCTGACATTCACAGACAAATACAGTCGTTGGATAGACGTCTACTTCCTACGAAACAAGGACGAAGTTATCGACAAGTACAAGAGTAGAAAAGTAGAAGAGTACAAGAGTCATGTCGAAAATCAAACCCTGTATCAAGG
>NW_017096962.1:0-4903 GCF_001412225.1 Nicrophorus vespilloides
CATTGATTTTCTCGGAAACTATAATAGATAGAATAGATCTGAAAGATGCATATGAAAGTTGGATGTTTGGGGAATGTAATGAGTATTCATATATTGTTGTGGTTTCATCGGTTTGGCTGTAATTCGCGTTTAAAATTAGAAAAACGTTGAAAAAAGCAGTGTTTTTACATTTTA
This sequence comes from Nicrophorus vespilloides, assembly GCF_001412225.1. Taxonomy (NCBI): domain Eukaryota; kingdom Metazoa; phylum Arthropoda; class Insecta; order Coleoptera; family Silphidae; genus Nicrophorus; species Nicrophorus vespilloides. The sequence continues at coordinate 175 of NW_017096962.1, forward strand.
TTGATTTTCTCGGAAACTATAATATATAGAATGGATCCAAAAGATGCATATGAAAGTTGAATGTTTGGGGAATGTAACGAGTATTCATATATTGTTGTGGTTTCATCGGTTTGGCTGTAATTTGCATTTAAATTTAAAAAAAGCAGTGTTTTTACATTTCTTTGATTTTCTCGGAAACTATAATATATAGAATAGATCTGAAAGATGCATATGAAAGTTGGATGTTTGGGGAATGTAATGAGTATTCATATATTATTGTGGTTTCATCGGTTTGGCAGCAATTCGCGTTTAAATTTGAAAAAACGTTAAAAAAAGCAGTGTTTTCACATTTTATTCGTGTAAATATTGTATTTATGGAGTGAAGATCGAAAGTGGAGCGATAAATCTCTCACCGAAGAAGAAAATCCATTAACCCCTGGAGGCGGATTACTCAACTTCGAAACGACTTCCTCGTATTGAAGAAAAAGCAATAGTTTATGTAAATAAATAATAATAAAAAAAAAGGAAATTATATAAATAATGAGATAATGAGAGGAGATCCATTAAAGGAGGGATCAGATCGGAAACATCATCTCTTTTACACGTTCAATCCACTGATTTAATGTGCATCCATCTTCGAGAGTGCATCATCTTCCGCATTGGGATTCCTATTATTTGCAACAAGTGACTTATCGGAAACGGCCAGTGAAAGTACGGCACTTCTTACATACTGATGACTCCTTCTCGGGACCAAACACAAACACACACCATGCCGCCTCCGATCCTCCACCACCATCATCATCATCCAAGCAACCGATGGAAAAAAAAATGCAAAGCTGTGGGAATTGTTTGCTTTCTAATTCCACCACCGAAAATCCAAACGATTTCAAATCGAGAAGTGAAAGAATTTCGTCGGTTTTTCTCTTTCCACCGCCGCATTTCAAATTTTCGTCTTATTTCTTATTTTTCATTACACGATTTGGAAATGGATACATCGTGGATGCGAAGATCGTTAGCGTCAAATCGCTAAATAAGAAGCAGGCTGGGGAAAACAAAAGAAAAAAGAAAAATAAATGAAGAAAGAAAGAAGGAAAAACAGAATGATCCGACTTTCAAATAGTTTTGTTCGAAATGATGCGACGAGCGGACAAACGGTTTTGCAAACGCTGCGTCGAATTATATAAGATGAAGGGAGCGAAGAGATGAAGATTTGCTGTTGGTTGAAGAGAGAGAGAGTGGAGATGAAGATTATTTATTTGAGGAGAGGTGTAATTGCCTCCTCCGGTCAGAGAAGAAGCTGAAATGTCAGGAGTCGAGAACTCGAGGATCGGAAAATGGGGGAAGAGACTCAATAACCTATGGTAGTGTGCTATGGGTTTATTGAAAAACAAAAACAAATGAAACGATGGCAAAGGTGAGACGAGCTCTCATTATTTCGGCATCTTTCTCCTCACCGAGAAAGCCCTTTCACATTACGATCATCGTAACATTAGATCCACTTATCACATCGGATCCATTGTCCGCACTACCTGATGCTTTCTGATTAACTTTGGAATCTCTTTCCATGCAAATTACCAATTTTCTAATCTTCATTCACGGCCGAAAAAAAAACAAACACTGCGGACAAAAGGAACTCTTGATTTATGTGGGTTCAATTAAACTCTACCTTTCGTTTTTGACATTATTCTTGCGGAGGAAACGGAAGATGATCATGTATTATAAGTACCGTGCATTTTGCTTAGATAATTATACTACTACTTTCAAAGCGAAGATTCATAATTGATCGAATCGATCATTTCGGTAATCATTGTCAATCATTGAATACACTTTCAAATCTTATTACTAAAGCATACAGTTTATAATTAAATCAATTATTTGCATCTATGAAAATTAAAGTAATTGAAATTTTCAATAAGCAACAATTTTCGTTTTTTTTTATCAATTTTTTATTAATTTTCATGAATACAAATTGCAAAGATATTTATAGGTCAAAGTTGGAAATTTTGCAAAATAATAAAAAAAAAAGTTGATCTTAATTCTATACACACACATCTTTGATAATTTTAATAAGTGTATTCGCTTACATTTGAATACAAAGGTAATTCTATTAATAAATAGAGAAAGTAGGTAATAAAACGGGAATAATGTAATGTGTTTGTTTGTTTGTTTTTTTATTACTCTTCATGATGGGAAAATAGATGTGTCTCATATTGCTCCAGATGCATTATATATAAATTGAAGATTTTATTGAAATTTTGGTAAAATCATCATGAATACGATTTGTATATTACTTAAATTATATTATAGAAATTAAATTTTTTAATGATCAAAATTTTGTAGAAATTTTTTTTTTCTTCAAAAAAACTTCAAATTTGGATATTAAAAGTACATTTTTATTGATACTCAATTATAGAGAATACAACTGTCATTTATGACATTTCTAACAGTTGAATTTCATTATTAGTGACAATTCTAAATGTCCTAAATATTTGCATTCAATTGTTAATACTATAAACGTCATTTTTGACGTTTCTAAATTTCTTAAATTGTATTATAAAATAAAACAAATAATAAGAAAATATTCAAATTTCAGTAATTTTAAATAAATGATATGGATGTTTAAATGTCATTTTTTGACGTTTATAATCATTTGAATTCAATATATTTGATTAAAATTGACATTTAGTTATTGATGACAATTCTCATTTAAGTTGTCAAATATGACACTTCTAAATTGTTAATAATATGAACGTAATTTTTGACATTTCTAAATTTCTTAAATAAGAAGAAAATATCCAAATTTCAGTCATATTAAATAAATGAAATAGATGTTTAAATTGAGACTTTATAAAAATTTTATCTTTATATTATATTAGAAATATGCAATTTTTGATAATTAATTAAGATTTTAAAACTAAATTTTGAATGATTCAAATAAGAATTAATACTTATTTTTAATACTGCTTAAGTTATTTATTGTATAGAATGAAATTCTTGTCAGTGCATTTTATATTATAAAAATTGTTTTTTTTCATTGTCATTCAATTATCACGAAATGTAACTGTCATTTTTTGACGTTTCTAAACATTTGAATTCATTATATTTGATTAAAATTGACATTTAGTTATTAATGACAATTCACATTTTAAGTTGTCAAATATGACACTTCTTAATTTTTAATAATATAAACGTCATTTTTGACATTTCTTAAATTATAATTTCGGTTAATATCATCTAAATTTTTAAATGATAATAAAATTTGGTAAAAATTGAAATAAATAGATGTATAAACTTTATGCAATTTGTAACGTTGTTGTTCAAAAGACTGGATTTGTTTAAATGTCTTCAGAGTTGATCGAGTCGAGTTCTTTAAATAGTTTTGTACGAATTGCATAAAAAATTGTAAATGGAGGCGTCCAGTTTTCACTCTCAATCCGCATTTTCGGTTTTCACCAGATTCGGCGATGCAATAGAAGAGATCGGTTGGGGGGGAAGATGTGGCAACCAACAACTCCAGACGCCTCTAAATATGGTGGAAAGAAGTGGTGAGACGAGACGAGACCAGTGAGTGCGAATTCTTCATATCGTAATTACGATACGGCAATTTCATCAGAACATCATCATCATCTATATAATCATCATCATCATTAAGAGATGATCATCGTTTCCACCACCAACGCAACAAATCTTCCTACGAATATCTATTAAAGCGTTCGCCGGAGCAAGAGAAGCGCTTTTCACAAAGTTGCATCGCATCCGTAATGATCAGGCAGGTTTCGACAACGAAACGAGGAATTGCAGCAGCTAAAGTAAATTGTGCGAACACAATGCAGATTCTCGTCCTAATTAATGAGAGCATCGCATGCATCCGAGATGCATGTGAGACTTGTTCTTCTCTTACCAAACAAACGCCTTCTTTCATCATCATCATCATCATATCAAAGACTAATTTTGAAAAGTCGCTGCATTCGCTGTAATTTGCGAATTTGTGGTTTGCTGCACGTCGCGGAAGCAAGCAGTCTTTGGAATTTGAGTCAGGATTTCGTAAACTTTCTTCTTCTGCAAAACGTGGAGCGCAGCGCAGCGCGTTTCTTCAATTCGCCTTCTTCTATCGCGATTTGCATTTCACCTGCCGCACTCATATTTCTCGGTTACTAGGTTTCCAATCAACAAAAGAACTTCGACATTTCAGTTCTTCATTTCTTTATTCTATCTTCAACATCTTCACTCACACATTTCATATAAACTCTTATAACATTTTGCTTAAACATTCACACATTTCTTCAATATTATTTTTTGTAAATTTACTGAAAGTTAGTGAAATAATAAATGAATATGAAAAAATAAAATAGTATAAAAATGATAAATGAACTATGATTATGTAAAATGAAAAGTATTGCTCAACATTTAACAAAATAAATGGAACGGACTTATTGTTTCTCAAGCGCGAGAAGACACTGAACCTATTTCCTCTCTAATTGTGTAGTCGATCATCAAAGAAGTGGCGAACGATGATAATAATTGTTATTATTTTCCGTGCGATTTAATTGCCGCAATCTCTCTTTCTCTCTCACCGAGAAGAACGCAAAATCTTCACATCTAATGTCACTAATGACAGTTCCAATCTCGTCATTTTCTTTTATATACAATTATCAAGAACGCAACTGTCATTTTTTGACGTTTCGAATCATTATTAACCTTAAATTGACATTTCATTATGATAAACGTCAATAGTGTCAATTCTAATATA
>NW_017096962.1:4908-8148 GCF_001412225.1 Nicrophorus vespilloides
AATGTCAAGAATTACATTGTTTTATTTTAATTTACATTCAATTGTCTCTTGTCAATTGTCAAGGATAGAAACGTCAGTAATGATAGTTGTAAACTCGTGAATGCCATTATGTTTATTATTTATAAACGATTGTTAGAGATGTAACTGAAAATGAAAATCATCATCAATAAAAGTATATTTTGCAATGAAAAATAAGGAAATTGAAAAAAAATATTATTCTTTTATTTTAATTTACATTCAATTGTCTCTTGTCAATTGTCAAGGATAGAAACGTCAGTAATGACAGTTGTAAACTTGTGAATGCCATTATGTTTATTATTTATAAACGATTGTTAGAGATGTAACTGAAAATGAAGATCATCATCAATAAAAGTATATTTTGTAATGAAAAATAAGGAAATTGTATCTAAATATAAGTAATATGCAATATTTCAATTGATACAATGAATAAATTTGACATGTGTCATTGTATGTTAATGTAACCTAGGTTTCTGTTTTGACAAATCTGTCAAGCGTGTCAGAGTGCATCGTTTATTTGCGTAATTTGTAATATTTTGTTATTTGATCAATAAGAATGATTGAAATAATGTAGAAACAATAGATGAAAATAGATTTGAAATTTTAATTAAATAAGAAATGAAACATATTGACTTTATATTGTCTATAAGTCATGAAGTACTTAACTGATTTTAAAAATTTGAAAAGCGTATGAAACGTGAGATAAGAGGCTTAAGTAATTGCTTTATGTAAATTCATAAGGTAATTGTTGAATTTGAATACAGCACTTGGAAACTCAGTGAACACTTTTTTTCTATTATACTTTGCTCTTGGACACTGGTCACTGCGAAGAATACACCTATTTCGTTTGGTCCTTGTTGCCGGTGGTGCAGATGGACGTGTTGTGAGGCGAATTGTAAGCGGGTAGAAAGATGCGCTCGGAAATATATGAGCTCTCCCGTCCTGTGTGCACTTTCATCGGACAATTTGGGTCCGCAGAAGTGTGCCCCATCCGGGAAAAACTTTCGCGGTGTTCTTGTGCACAGGTCAGGAAACATCGATTTTACGATTTCGATGATAGAAAAAAAATGTACCCTAACGCTGCTTCTTGATCCGTATTGCAAGAAGAAAGATGTTGAGAGAGAACGAAATAGAAAATAGTCGTTTGTTAGAGGAAGAGGTCCGCTCGTCCGCCAATAGTTCACCATATCTAGAAGAGTAAAAGTAATTTTTCCATGCCCGCAAAGTGAATGTTATGCCCGAGCGCGAACCGGAGTGAATCTTCTCATATAGTATTATAAACGAAACAGAGCCGAGGAATCGACGTGGGGGAAATCTGGCGGGTATTTAAGCCGACGAGGCTCATCAGTTGGTATCAGTTTTATCTTAGTGCTTAGTGTTGAGACATTTATAACAAATACATCAGTTATGAAGCCATTTGTGGTACGTATACAACAGCACACTACAAAACAACCAACAGCAAACAGCAAAGTTCTTGCTCAAAAAAAAAACATTCTGAAACAAACTTCAGAATTAACATCGATCTTCAAATCTTCTACATTTCCAAGAGCAAAGGCAACTTTGTTTCTTTCAGCCAATTTGATTCACAATAAATTACCCAAATTTGTTACAATTAACATTATTTTGATTACACCAACAACAAAGTAGTCATTGATTTTCCAGTTAAAAATTATGTAATCATCACATTAATATTTGTTTGTTTAAATAGAAAAAAATCACCTTAAAAACGCAAAAGCAATAGTCTCAATAATGTTTTCGATTCATTCAGAGTTTTAGATCAAAAAATTACAGAGTTGAAAATCATCAGATTAGCGACTGAAAAAGCGGCAACGAGGAAGTGACATTTTACGCAGTCACGAAATTGCCGGTTTCCTCTCGATCGGTCATAGACCATCATCATCATCAGCATCTAAACTTTCTCGCGGCTTCTGTTTATTTTTTTTGTATCTAAAAGATATTTATTTACTTTTTATTTCCAATCGCGTTTTCTTCTTTCATTTCATCGGACCCAAATTGATATTTCGCTCGTGCAGTTTAGAGATTTGCGACGAGGATGACACAAAGAACGTTTGATGCCGAAGAAAGAAAGTAGAAATTTTCGCAACAGAATCGTGCCAATTCGCATATGTGCATATTTCTTTCTGTTGTTGCTGTTGTGTGCTAAATGAAAATAGATACATGCAATTTCACTGTTGCACTCCTTATAATACACTGAAAGTGGGATTCAATCATGATACTGATACTGATACTTAACTGCTTCTAATTGTGATGATTTGATTGTGTGTTTCAGGTGCTTTGCTGCGCCTTGGCTCTGGCATCAGGCCGTCCCGAGGCCGGCTACAGCTACAGTCCACCCTCTAGCTCCTACGGGGCGCCTTCTGGAGGAGGCGGTGGAGGTCACGGTGGTGGCGGCGGACTCGGCGGTGGCGGAGGATTCGGCGGAGGTGGATTCGGCGGCGGCGGATTCGGCGGTAGCGGTGGAGGCGGATTCGGCGGCGGATTAGGTGGAGGCGGTGGATTCGGCGGCGGATTAGGAGGCGGCGGTGGATTTGGAGGTACGAAGAACAATCCAAACAGCGAATTCATTCTTGCAGAAACCGACTGAAAGAGCTGTTGTTGAAGGATGAGAAGTCGATGGGATTTAATGGTGTTTTATTTACAGGAGGCGGTGGATTCGGCGGAGGCGGCGGCGGTGGTTTCGGAGGCGGAGGCGGTGGATTCGGCGGCGGAGGCGGCGGCGGAGGAGGCGGCGGTGGAGGAGGAGGATTCGGCGGAGGCGGCACCATCCAGAAGCACATCTACGTGCACGTTCCGCCACCAGAGCCAGAAGAATTCAGGCCACAAAGACCGATCTCCGTAGCCGCTCCACAGAAACACTACAAGATCATCTTCATTAAGGCACCGTCCGGCCCGAACCCAACTGCTCCGATCATCCCAGTGCAACCGCAGAACGAGGAGAAGACTTTGGTCTACGTTTTGGTCAAGAGGCCAGAAGATGCACCGGAAATCAACATTCCGCAACCGGCACCCACACAACCCAGCAAACCGGAAGTCTACTTCATCAGATACAGGACCCAAGTACGATGATCACAACAACAACAACAACAACAATTCAAGAACACTCTAATTTGCAATTTACAATGTTACAGGGCGGAGGAGGAGGCGGCGGCGGTGGAGGAGGCGGTGGCGCTGGAGGTGGCGGCGGAATCGGCGGAGGCGGTG